>NC_087154.1:6742500-6747500 GCF_035594125.1 Scylla paramamosain
AGAGAGAGAGCGCTCGATGTCATCCTTCAGTCATTTACGAGAGATTAATGGCTACTATTACCAGTCGATTATAGACAATTTTCCAGCACCCCAACCAGCCCAGCACCTCTACCAGTCCTGCTACTCCCAGCCCGACCACTGTTCCCTTCCTCCAGCACTCATCACCGCCACCCTCTCCCTGTCAACACCCAGAGAGTACTCGTGCATCAGCAACACCAAAGGAAAAGAAGATCGAGGCTCGTATCTTGAAACGCTTTGTAACTTCCCCCACTTATCTGTAAAATAAACTGACTTTTTAAACGCCACAGAGGTGATTAATCTGGTTCCCATGGGTGTTTTTTTGCTACTGATGATGTAGAATCTTTCTTAAACTACTACAAGAGTGATAAAAAGACTCTTGAAAACTTAAAAGACTTTCACTGGAGCTTGTGAAAAATAACATGAAAACATTAGAAAATAAGATTAGCTGCAAGAAGCCATCAAGTCTACACGGGGCAGTCTCTGTATAAAACATGCCTGCACATTTCCACCTATCAGCCCCATCCAAATACCTCTCTAGTCCTTTCAGGTTACCTAGTGACTCGGAACTAGTAACATGAAATAGCTGATGTTAACCACTGACGTGTGTACGAATGTGATTCCAGAGAAGATTTAGAGAAAGAGATCTCGGTCCCGGAATTCGGGTGACCCTCTCTGTGCGGGACGAAGGACTGGCTGCAGCATCACTCGGCCTCAGCACACTCTGGCAGGAGGATCGATTCTATACACTCACCTCGTCGTTATATTGACAAGTCCAGCAGTCCCATGTGCCACATTCCATCCAGGGCCCGCATTCTTAAACACTTCGGCGCCTCACTCGACTACTTTTAACAGGTTCTAGTGGAAGTTATTTAGGTTTTCAAGGATGTTTTCATGATTGTTCTGATCTTTGGCTGCTAGGCAATGATAGCATGACACTTCTCAGACCAGCCACAGACGGCATTACTAAGCAAAACTAGGCACTAAAATGACTGAAATAAGGTAATATTCATTTTTGCTGTCAGTGGTGTGTTCCAAAATTACACACAAAGCCTGCACTACAGCATTCAATTACATTTGAAGAAAAACCAGAGCAGCCAAAAGGATAACAGGAATCCTAAACCACCAATGAAAAAGAAAAAAAAAAAAAAGACTTTTCAGAAGCTAGTTAATTATCTCTGTGGCCTTTGAGAGCAGCCTTTATGAGAGAACAAAGCGTTTCAAAATCATGATCCGGGAAGCATGTAAAGGCTGCACGTGGAGACGAGATGGTCACTGATATATGTATTTCATCGCTGGTGGGAACGTGGTGTGCGGGATTCCGGCGGCTCTGCGGTAAAGTGCTCGGCTCGCAGCCAAAAGATTACGAGTTCGATCTTGGCGCACGGCAGTTTCTAGGTGGGGGGAAGTAGCGCTCTCTTGGAACCTTACTCGGTACCATGTAGTGTTCTTATGGTGGTGATTTAATCAGTTTTCAGGTCTACTTGGGCCTGTCACTGGAGAATCACGGAGTCGTTCCCTTCTGTTGTATCACAAGAGAAACTAATAAAGGCTTTCTCAGTTTCCTATTTTTAAACCTTTCTTTCCCTCTGATAACTTTTTCATTCAGGGTCTTTTTTCTTGACCCTCTATACGTAATGAAGTTTCTATCAAAAGCTCTTTTCATTTCCACTTTTTTTTCTTTTCATTTTCTTCCTCCGCTCCTCTATTTTTTTCTTTGCTTCATGTCATCACGATAAATCTTTTCACTTCCTCCCTCCTTCCCTTCTTGCCTCAGTGCGTGCTTTTCCTCCCTCGCTCCCTAAACCTCCCTTTCCTCCCTCCCTGGAGAGTTGCACCACAAACACAGTCCTGCTTTCTTTTTTATTTCAAGGGAAGGGCGAGAAGGAAAGGTACTAGCTGAAAGGCACAGAGGGTGAGGAAGGACGACTCTCTCTCTCTCTCTCTCTCTCTCTCTTCTCTCTCTCTCCTCTCTCTCTCTCTCTCTCTCTCTCTCTCTCTCTCTCTCTCTCTGTCTCTCTCTCTCTGCATCAGCGTACCTGCCTCACCTCTCCTCATTACCCATGCAGTGCCAGTGATTACGGAGCACGAAAGTAAACCTTCATTTCATTTGCAGTCCTTCTGCGGGAACAACACTGGCTGGTGATATTACACTACTACTACTACTACTACTACTACTACTACTACTACTACTACTACTACTATTACTACTACTACTACTACTACTACACGTCCAGAAAGTAAGGTCATTGGGCAGGAGCGGGATAACTTGGAACGAGGAAACAAACAGACCATTACCAGTCCATGAGGGAGGGAGGGAGGGAGGGAAGAAAGGAGGAATAATGAGATAATCACGACAAATTAAAGAAAATGGCCGGTTAGCTGGAAGGGAAATCACGGAAGCGAATGCATGGGATGGAATGAGTGAGCGAGTAAATGTAAGTACCGGGCGACTGGGCAATATTCTGAAATACTTCTGCGCCGTCAATTCAAAAAGACTATCTATAATTGAAGTTACACAGGTTTTTAAGGGTGCTTTTTTTTTATGGTTACGGTGACAGATTAACAAAATTTATACACAGTTAATAAGAGAAACCTTCTTGAAAACTCGGCTGATCATTTCTGTAGCCTTTGAAAATAGACGTGGTGGGAGAGCAAAGCGTCAGGAGAATAATAATAAGTCAGAAATAAGACATGACGAGCTAAAGATGAGAAAAAGAAAGACGAATGGAATTTAAACGTAGAGTAAAGGGAGAGCAATGGGAAAATGGTGGAGGAAAACTAAGAGAGAGAAAAACAAGATAGTAAAATCAGATGAAGATGCAGAATATATGAAAGGCAGCAAAACACGTGAGGTGGAGACGTACCCGTGTACTGAAAGGATAGTAAAGGGAATGGATGGAGGATCATTTGGAGGAAATAAAAGAAAACAGGAAAAATCGATAAAGAACCGAAAAAAATAAACGTGGTAAAATTAAAGATAAGGAAAAGAGAGAACGAAAGATAAAAACTGGACACACACACACACACACACACACACACACACACACACACACACACACACACACACACACACACACACACACACACAGACACACATAAAGAAGACAAAATACGTGATAATATTAGAAAACACACAAGTAAGTATACACAAGAACACAAAGAAAGTGATAAATATGAAATATTAAGACTGCACGACCTGAAAAGAAAAAAAAAACCACGAAGTTCACGGGTGGAGGAGGAGGAGGAGGAGGAGGAGGAGGAGGAGGAGGAGGAGGAGGAGGAGGAGGAGGAGGAGGAGGAGGAGGAGGAATATGGGGGTGGAGAAAGAAAGAGGAAGCTGGTAGGGGAGAGAGACAGAGGAGAGTGAGAGTAGGAAGAGCGAAGGAGGAAGAGGAGGGGGAACTCCAAGCCAGTAACAAGGCGAAAAAAAAAGTCTTGCATAAGGGAGAAGACACGAGATAAGATAAAGAAAAAAAACAGGATACATCTACTGCAATTTGACGGAGGGCGAAAGACACGCAGCGTGAGAGAGAGAGAGAGAGGGAGAGAGGAAAAATACGAGTACATCACTCCACCTCCTCCTCCTCCTCTTACTACTACTACTACTACTACTACTACAGGTAAAGCGTGGTGGCGGTGGGTGGTAGTGGAGAAGGAGGTGGAGGGCCAAGCTGTGGGGGGGGTTGTGGAGGGGAGTGTGGAGCAGCGGTGGCGAAGGGCGGTTGTTCCATTGGACGCGAGGTGGCTCTGGTGTGGCGTCTGGATCAATATCAACCCGACGGGGAGCTGGAAGGGGCGGTAGAGTAGCCTAGTGATCCTTGGTGTTTCTGCGGCTCCTCTCCCTTGTTTATGTGGATCGTGTGCGTGGCGAGAGCTGCCCGGGTCACGAGGGACTACTGAGAGGTAAGGCACCGCGGCCCCTACCCCTGCAGCGCCTCCCACAGCGATGATTGTCAGCGCACCTCGACCCCGGCTTAGGTTGCCCAGGCGCCCTACACTTTGTTTATGAGGAAGGGTTGAACACTCGGGGGTGACAGCCTCTTGTGGTGGTGGTGAGTGGTGGTGACTGGTGGTGGTGAAGCTGTGGTGAGGTGATAGTTTTGGTGGTGCTGGTATGCATAGTGGTGAGGACAGAGTGGTGGTGAGGGTGGTGGTGTTAGTGGTGTTAGTGGTGTTAATGGTGTTGGTGGTGGTGGTGACAGCCTCTCCTAGTGGTGGTGGTGAATCTGTGTTGAGGTGATAGCTTGGTGGTGCTGGTATGCGTAGTGGTGAAGGTATAGTGGTGGTGAGGGTTGTGGTGTTAGTGGTGTTGGTGATAGCCTCTAGCAGTGTTGGTGGTGATGACTCGTGGTGATGTGGTGGTGGTAGTGGAAGTCATAATGGTACTCGTTGTGGTAGCGATAGGGTGATGATATTCCGAATGGTGGTGAGTGGTGATGAAGCGGTGATTGTGGTGAAGATGTGGCACTGGTAGTAGTAGTAGTGATGGGTGTGATGATAACGAGGACGGTGAAGTGACGGTAGTGTCAGGCGATGGGAATTGATAGTGATGAAGTGCTGGCAGTGATAATAGTAGTGGTGTTGGCGTCAATTAAGGTAGTGCTGGTGGTGGTAGTGGTGGTGTAGTGGTGATGAAGGTGGTGGTGAGAGTGATGACAGTGATAGATGTTCAAGGTGGTGATGGTGATGAGAGATGGTGGTAGTAATAGTGATGAGGGCTGGTAGTTGAAGTGATAAGGAGTGACAATGATGATGGAAAAAAATAAAAAAAAGAATGAGAAGAAACAGAAGAGGGGAATGAGGAAAAGTAAAACAAAGAGTAGAAGTAGAAACATAAAGACGAAACATAAAGATCACAAAACAATATACAAAATAACGATGAATGGAAAGACGCACACTTTATTTTCGTCTGTTGTGATTTTTTTTCTTTTTCGACTAGTAAATAATAAACAAATGGACGACATAACACAAATCTTCTA
>NC_087154.1:6755000-6767500 GCF_035594125.1 Scylla paramamosain
GCGTGAGGCCACAGGCGAGAAGCAGCAGGTGGCGGGACCTCGCGTGTACTACTCCCAGCTGCTCGGCCACTACACTATAGGAGCTGGGTGAGTGCCGCGCTGGGTGAGATGGACCGAAAGTCAGAGAGAGAAAGGATAGATAAGGAAGAAAGAAGCTTGAGTAGGGGATGATCAGAGACTTGTAATTTAAAAGAAAGGAAACGCTGCTGGTGAAGGACGGCGAAGGAAGAATAATACTACTGTAAAAATAACACTAGACCAGATTTAAGCTTTCTACACTAAAGAAAGGTGAATAAAGCACGTCAACTTAAAGTACTTCTGACATAACAGTACTTCAGTTTTAAACAAAATAATACTCCCTTTTTTCTCTCTTTTGTCTTCCTTAAACGATATTTTTTTCGAGTAATTACTCTTAACTTTACTAACATGAAGGTGGTTGATTGATCTTTCCCTGATGATATATCCCTCTTTTTAATTGGGGTTCCTTCTTTTCTTCTCTCTTCCTCAACAAAGGGCATAATGGTTCTTTTGACCTCTTTCCTTTCTTCTCTGAGCAATATTTCATTGAGTAATCGCTCTTGATCTTTTATTGACGTGAACCTTGATAAAATATTTCTTTCAAAGGTCATCTCCTTATTTATTCCTGCTCATCTTTCTTCTTTCTGCTTCCACGTGGTGCAGGAAACTTTTGTTAATTTTCTCTTCTATCCTCCTTGAAAATAATCTATCTAGATATTATTTTTTAATCTTACTATTATTTTTCTTTTCTCTCTCCTTCTGCAGTGAATAGGATTATTTTTCGCCTTCTATCCTCCACGAATAATAATCATCCGAGTCGTTGTTTCTTGTCTCCTTGGATCGCATTCTGAAACATTTCAGCGTCTTACCTCAATTACTTCTAATACGCTCTAATGAAAGTTACTGAGATTTCCAGGATTTCTTTCATGATTCTATGACTAATGGTAATTAAATAAAGATCTTGTACCATTAAAGAAAAAAAAAGAAAAAAAAAAACAATTATGAGAACACGCCTTTAAAATAGTCCGTATAAGAGAATAAGGCTTTTAAATGTAGTGTACGTGCCTTTATTAATATGGATGTTGGTTGGTGCAGGTCCGGAGTGCTACTGCCTGACCCCCACGCCAGCCACCACGACTGCCGCCACCGCCACGTGACACAGCAGGGCCAGCAGCAGCAGCAGGACACGCCGCAGCACCTACAGCACGACAAACAGCCTAAGGAGCAGCACCAGCCATACCACCACCACGTCCACCATCAGCAGGAGCAACAGCAACACCAACAACAGCAGCAACAGCAGCAGCAGAATCAGCAGCCGGCACAAACCCAGCAGGGGCAGCAGCAACTGGACCTGCTGGAGTGCATCTCGCGGAAGTCAGGACTGCCCCGCTGGTTCATTGCTGTCACCATCTTCACCTCTGCCCTGGTAATCCTGTGGCTGTGCTTCACCCTCACAGCGCCGCCCGAAGACATCAAGGTGGTGAAAACAAAGGTAAGATAACCCCAACTAATTTTCTTTTATATTTTTTCAGCAACTTCTTAATTATTTCTTCTTTGATTTTTGTTCTTCGTGTGTCAGTGAGTGACAGGATGGAACATGGTTTTTCGCTTATTTCTGTCCACTACATCTTCTCTTCTTCTCATTCTTGTTTAAGCTCATCTCTCCATTCCACTTCCGTCTTTCTTCCATAGTTCTCATGTGGGCTGGTTTAGTTGTTGTTGTTGTTGTTGTTGTTTTGTTGCTGTCATCGTCATTCTTGTTATGTTCTTGCTGTTCTTTATTGCCGCTGCAGTTGTTGCTAGTAATGGTGGTGATAGTGAAATACATATTCATCACAATCTTTCAAGTAGCGATCGTTTTTTTTTTTTTTTTCTTTTAGTCAGAATGCATTAATATACAAGAATCCAGTATTCTCACCACACACTCACCTTTTAAAATAATCCTTTTACGAACACAGTAAAAAAGCAGTTCAGTAATATCCAGATAGAATTCACGATAGCAGTGGAGCACGTACATTAGTCACCCAATACCACGGATAAAAATCTACGTACACACCCACCCAGTTTTCTCGCAGGATATCAAGGAGAGGTCGGAACCACAATATAGGAATCACTGAACTCTTTAAGAACATAAGAACATAAGAAATAAGGGAAGCTGCAAGAAGCGACCAGGCTTACACGTGGCAGTCCCTGTATGAAATATACCTACCTATTTCCATCTATTATCCCCATCCATAAACCTGTCTAATCTTATCTTTAAAGCTCTTTAGTGTCCTAGCACTAACAACATGATTACTGAGTCCGTTCCACTCATCTGCCACTCTATTTGAGAACCAATTTTTTCCTATCTCCTTCCTAAACTTTAATTTTTCAAGCTTGAACCCGTTATTTCTTGTTCTACCCTGGTTGCTGATCTTAAGAATTTTGCCTACATCCCCCCTTGTTATAACCCTTATACCACTTAAAGACTTCTATCAGGTCCTCTCTTAATCTACGTCTTTGTAAAGAATGTAAATTTAACAACTTCAATCTCGCCTCGTGAGGAATACTCCTCATCCCCTGTATCCTTTTAGTCATTCTCCTCTGTACTGATTCTAATAGACTTATATCTTTCCTATAGTGTGGGGACCACAACTGCACAGCGTAGTCTAGATGAGGTCTGACCAGCGCCAAGTATAACTTTAATATTACTTCCGGCCTTCTACTTTTAACACTCCTAAAAATTAATCCTAGTACCCTATTTGCCCTGTTTCTGGCTTCTATGCATTGTTTTCCTAGACGGAGTTCAGAGCTAACTATAACTCCTTAATCTTTCTCGTACCCTGTACCTACCAGAGTTTAGTTGTTTAATGTGTACCTATTGTGTGGGTTTCCTCTACCTAGGCTAAGTACTTTGCATTTATTGATATTAAACTGCATTTTCCATCTATCCGTCCATTCATTCATTCTATCTAAATCTGCCTGCAAGGCGATGACATCCGATTCTGACCTAATTAATCTACCTATCTTTGTGTCATCCACAAATTTACTAACATCACTACTAATTTTACTATCCAAGTCATTGATATATATTAGAAATAACAATGGCCATAATACTGATCCCTGTGGCACCCCACTAATTACATGATCCCACTCAGATTTCGAGCCGTTTATTACCACTCTCTGTCGCCTGTCACTAAGCCATGACCCTATCCAGCCTAACACCTTCCCATCTATCCCGTGTGCTCTAACCTTTCTCAGGAGCCTTTGATGGAGTACCTTGTCAAATGCTTTACTAAAGTCCAGATATAAGATATCATAACTATCACCATTATCTACTGCCTCGTACACTTTACTGTAAAAACTTAACAAGTTTGTCAGGCAAGACTATGCACTTATTGATATGCATAAGTATTCAAACATAAAGAATGAGAGTAAATACGTGTTATACATATTCATACACGCGCGTCGTCAGAACCTATTACTTTTCTTCAAATAATGTTTGATTTGTTAGTGGTGTTACGTCACTACTTTGGAGAGAGAGAGAGAGAGAGAGAGAGAGAGAGAGAGAGAGAGAGAGAGAGAGAGAGAGAGAGAGAGAGAGAGAGAGAGAGAGAGAGAGAGAGAGAGAGAGAGAGAGAGAGAGAGATGAATAAACTATCTTAGTAAATGTCAAGTGAACATGATGTCTATTTTTTCTATCAATATTTTTTTACAAAGTGTACATCCGTCAGTCACTCAAGTAAATTATATTGTGAGCATCGTCCTTTCAATCACTTATTTTTTACGCCAATTCCTGTGAGCATATTTAAATTTCACACGTGGAACAGCGTTGTGACTTTTTATATATTACAGCTTTGATACATTGAGATGTCTTTTTTTTTCTTTTCTTTTTTTTTTTTTTTTACCTTTTTTTTACCATTTTGTCTTACAGATCATCACTGGCGTATTTGCTTTTTGTTCGTCGTTTTGGTTTGAATGACTATATAATTATGTGACATTTTTCTCAAGCCTCTCTCTCTCTCTCTCTCTCTCTCTCTCTCTCTCTCTCTCTCTCTCTCTCTCTCTCTCTCTCTCTCATCACTATCGTCTGTGAATGTCCTTGTCTTTCGTCCTCCCGTTTTCTTTTTTTTTTTTTTTTTATTCATCATCGCTTACGTTTACTCCTTGTCTCGATGCTCTCACCTGCCTGTTCGTCTGTCCGTCTGCCTTGGTTGTACTGCCTTGGCTTTAATTTTTAAGCTCAATTCATGTCGCTAGAATACACTTTTTTTCTTACTGAACTTCGACGATTTATTTTTATATGCATTTGTTTTGTTTGTGTGCTTATTGCAAATCAATGTGATGTTTCATTGTTTTGCGACACACGCACACACACACACACACATGCAGTGCACACACCTCTCTTATGTGTCTCGCTTTTTAATGTTTTGTTTTGTATTTGCTTTGTTTTGTTTTATGTTCACGATCATTGTTCGCGCCTGTCTGGCTAGTTCTCTGTTTGTCTGTCTGTCTGTCTGTCTGTCTGTCTGTCTGTCTGTGTTGTGGTAGTCACTAAATTTCAAGCAAACTACCAATGATTTTCGCGGCTTCTGTGTTAGTTTGTCTTCTTTTTTTTTTTTTTTTTTTTACCATCCTAATAAAGCCTGTCACCTTATGAAATATTAATAAGAAAACGAAAAACCGTTTCCACTTGTGTGCTAGGAGAGTCTATTATTTCAGCATTTTCTCAAATGCCGCGGAAGACTAACTCTGTCTCTCTTCCTCAGCCGCCCGAGCTGGAGCTGGAGGAGGACCTGGATGACTATTTGGAGGACGACCTGACCTGCTCCGAGAAAAAACAGTTGCTGGCTCAGGCCGATGACGTCATCAAGATTAAGATTGAGAATGTGTAAGAGAGAGAGAGAGAGAGAGAGAGAGAGAGAGAGAGAGAGAGAGAGAGAGAGAGAGAGAGAGAGAGAGAGAGAGAGAGAGAGAGAGAGAGAGAGAGAGAGAGAGAGAGAGAGAGAGAGAGAGTTACAAATCCAAGATAAATAAATAATATATATATATATATATATATATATATATATATATATATATATATATATATATATATATATATATATATATATATATATATATATATATATATATATATATAATTGTCGTTCCATATTCAATGATGATGATGATGAACAAGGAGAAAGATGGAAGGAGAAATATTTCCATCCTATGCGTGTGTAACAATCGGCCCGTTTGCTTCCCATTCTAAGATAAATGCAAGACACAAACACATCGACCACTGACTTCACTACGAAACTGGTGGCGCCTATTAACATTACATAGAGGAGAGAAGCTATCCTAAAATAAAAGCAAGATCGCCACATAACTTCACAACCTAACCGAGAGAAGTTGTCAATAAGTAAAGGACAGTGGCATATACGGAACTTTACAACAAAAGGCAACGAAAACACGCTCACGTTCCATCTTTCACTAATGTTTCAAGTTCAATGCGCACAATAAAGGTCAAAATGATTGTGATATTTGTGCTTGTGAGTCAGCCGGCGATGATAATCTATTCAAATATTATGTATGACGGCAAATGTTTACGAGGTCTGATAGGGAGGAAGAAATAGACACCTTCAGAATAAAACAAGAACGACAACCTCACAGTCCGAATTACTACAAAAAACGTAATATTTTATCATACATATGGGAGTAAAAACTGACGAAACAAAACCAAGAGGAGCATAATTTTGCAAGTGAAAACATTACCAAATATCTGAAAACAAAAAGAAAAACAACATATAATCATCTTGAATCTTCCAACCGTGATTATTCTCGTGTGAATGGCATCTGAGGCCTGATCGTGCGTACAACAATTTACAAGTTGCGTACGATAGATAATCCAGGTGAAGCATAACAAAACATCGATCCTTTGCAATACTCGGGCGATGGAAGGATAACACGTAAGGTAAGGTCGAGGAGCGAATCCCGTGGAGCAGATGATGATAAGATTTTGATGTTGGCGTAAATAAAGTAACCCTAGCGTTTAAGTCCTGTAGAGAACGCGTCATAATGATTTTTAAGACCTGTTATTCCTGTGACCGTGCATTCTAGCGCCACACTCTCAGTTGTTTCCGTGTTAGTGGGTAGCGAGGGGGCCCTGGGAGGCTCGCCAGGTCCGTGGTGTTCTTGTGTTGCCGCCATAATACTCCATAACATACTTTTTATTCATGTTGCTATAGGGACGCGGGAAGCTGAGCCGTGACGTCACTTCCTTCATCCAAACACAACCAAAAATTATATCTTGCAAAAACTCCGATCCGGAAAAAAAACACAAAACTCCCTTAAGTAAACAAATAGTTTCGTAGGGATCCGCATGTAGAGATTTAAAGGATCCGATGGGATGTGGTACAAAATACAGACCCCGGATTCGTTTCGCGTTGTGGCTGGATGGAGCGGAAGCAGAGACTGACGTGTGTAGCCGTGAGTGCCAGCAGCAACCCGCCAGTAAGATGTGAGCATTATTATTATCATTACTGTAAGTGTTTTTTGCACCTCAGCAGGCAGCCGCGTGGATGAGCGGGTGTGTGTGTTCCGTGCCCCTCGTCCTCTCTCCCTCTGCGTCCCTCTCGCCCACCAGTGCCCAGTGTGGAAACACTTGGCACTCCTTGACCCAGCGGTGTTCTTCTCATTGCAGAGTTGCCGAGAGAGAGAGAGAGAGAGAGAGAGAGAGAGAGAGAGAGAGAGAGAGAGAGAGAGAGAGAGAGAGAGAGAGAGAGAGAGAGAGAGAGAGAGAGAGAGAGAGAGAGAGAGAGAGAGAGAGAGAGAGAGAGAGAGAGAGAGAAAGCTGCCCTACCATATGTTCATCACTGCACAATTCAATGTTCACATGTTTCATTCAATTTAAACCCAAAAAAAGTATGGAGAGACATTGAAATAAAATAATAAAATAAAAGAATCCAGCAGCATTAATTACACAAAAGAAAAAAAAAATCATAGGACAGCACCTCCAGACAGTCCGTCAGCCGAAAGACACACGAGAATTTACCTTGAAAACCACACTATTTTTCCTCAAAGCTGACGTACTGCCTGGAGCCGCCTTAGTTAATTATGAAAGTATCTGTACAGCTGTCACTTTTCTCCTGTGTCCCTGGGATGTCTAGTGTGTCCCTGGGATGTCTGTAGTGTCCCTGGGATGTCTAGTGTGTCCCTGGGATGTCTGTAGTGTCCCTGGGATGTCTAGTGTGTCCCTGGGATGTCTGTAGTGTCCCTGGGATGTCTGTAGTGTCCCTGGGATGTCTGGTGTGTCCCTGTGATGTCTAGAGTGTCCCTGGGATGTCTGTAGTGTCCCTGGGATGTCTGTAGTGTCCCTGGGATGTTTAGTGTGTCCCTTTGATGTCTAGTGTATCCCTGGAATGTCTAGTGTGTCCCTGGGATGTCTAGTGTGTCCCTGGGATGTCTAGTGTGTCCCTGGGATGTCTAGTGTCCCTCGGATGTCTGGGTTGTCTTGCCAGTCCTAGTAAGTCAAGGGCAAGATACACAAAGACAAGCCAATGTTGCCCTTTGCTATTCATCTCTGCCTGGTCTTCACACCCTGCACTAGTTCACGAGAGGAGCACCAAGACCAACAGAGCGCAACTGGCTGGCCCGGTTGTATCTCTTGCCTGCTTCACATTCTACGCAGAGACAATTAAGCAGACTATTTTCTTTTTCTTTTCCTTTGATTCTTTCTTTATTTTTGTTGTTTTTATAAGCCATTCTCCACCCTCCTCGTTTTAAAGAATAATAAAAGGATGATAAGAATAAAATAATGGATGTGTTAATCTTCTGGCTCGTAGATAGTGACAGTATTTCACATTCTAGGGAGAGACAATTGCGCAATCTGTTTCTCCATTTTTTTTATCTATTTTTTTGCCCTTTTTTTTTTTTATCGGTGTTCACCCTCCTTCTCACGGTAGAAATCCATAAAAAGATGACAGTAAGAATAGAATAGTGGATACGTAAATAATAACAGTATGACATTTGTTACTTCATCTGAGTAACATTAGATGACTGAACTGAGCATAAATAAAACAATAGGTACTGGAAAGTCTGGACTCGATTTCTTTGTCCTTTTCTGTCAGCGGTCGAAATTATAGTCTTAATGTGCAGCAGTTCATTTTATTATATTTGTGGAAAACCTTGAACATTCATGTGACTGCATTATTTTTTTTTTTATATTTCTCTTTCAGAAATGGCATGTTTAGCGTTCTCCCCTCCCCCCTTTTTTTTTGCGCCGTTTTCCTGTTGCCTGTAGCCAGTTGTCCTCTTACACACGTACATGCAAGAAATAACACTATCTTCACCAGCTTAATCACAACAAGACACAGATATGGTGTTTACATCAGTATAAATTTCTCCTTGAATAACGGCACACGATACAATGCTGAGTATCGAACTTGCGATGATACAGAATGAATTATCACCAAGACAGTCACTATAAAAACCGTATTTGCACTTAAATAAACTACCGGGTAAAGAAAAGAGTAAATAAATAAACTGAAAAATGTAAACTGTCATCAAATAAGTGCTGAAATGTCGAAAGCTTAATGGATGAGAAATAAAATAAAAAAATCTGATCGAAAAAAATCTGATCGAATTACCAGGAACGGATTACAAAAAAAAAGAAGAAAAAAAAAAGAAAAACTGATCGGAACAAAAAACTATCGGGAACGAATAAAAAAAAAAAATTCGGATGAAAACCAAAAGAAATTTATCAGAACCAGAAAAAAAAACATCAAAACAAGTATTATTCAGGAAAAATATCAGATCGAAAGAAATCACACACAAAAAAATAATAATAAATAAATAAACAAGTAAAAAAAAAAATAGATCGAAACAAAAAAAAAATTACCAAGAACGAGAAAAAAAAAGTAAATAAATAAATACAAATCTAAAATACTCTCAGTTACAACGAAATGAAAAAAGAAAAATATACAAAAATCTTTACGTGTCCACAGATAAAAGAAAACATTTGTAAGTCACCTGCCTCTCCTACACGAAAAAAAAAAAAAAAACAGATAAATAACCAAGCGTTTTCATGTCAAGCAGAGCATAATAAGAGCCACAGGTGTCAGCAGGTAACCAATTAATGTCAGGTACGTGTCTAATTACACGTGAGCGAGGAGCACCAGGTGAAGGTTGTGAGTTGAAGTCAAAAGGTCAACAAAGGATGATAAAAATAATGTCGAAAAATCAACACGAAACGAACGAGGGAAGATAAATAAAACGATAAATATGTGGACGGGTCATCAGTCAAACAACACGAAAATAAATAAAAGTAAATAGATAAACTAATACAATACGTGAAAATGTGATCAGACAAGTGAGTGCATGAAGAGAAATTATAAACAGGTAGAAAGAAAAGAAAAGAAAGAAAGAAAGAAAGAAAGAAAGAAAGAAAGAAAGAAAGAAAGAAAGAAAGAACAAAAGCAAAACAGAAAGAAGAGTCTGGTTACAATCTTGGAAGTTAAATGTCAGAAAATAAATAAATAAAAAGAAAAGTAAATAAAGAAAAGGGAGAATAAATAAGAAAAAAATAGAAGGAAATAAGTAAAAAAAAAAAGAAAAGAAAGAAAAAAACGAATAACTACAATTTTGCTCATTACTAAGAAAGAAAAGCAAACGAACAAAAGAAAAGAAAAAAAACAGCTGATAACAAATATTCCACATCACGAAAAAACAAAACAATAACATAAAGCAGGAAAGAATAAAGAAAATAAAAAAAAAACAGAATATAAACAATGAATAACAAAATAGCAGCAGAAAACAAGACACAAAAACGAATAGAAGAAAGAGAAATCAAGTAAAAAAATAAATAAACAATGAATAACAGAAAGAACGAAAAACAAGACGGAAAAAAATAACAAAAGAAAGCGAAACTGCAAAGTAGAAAAATAAAGCCAAAGAATAACAAAAAAGAGCGAGAAACATGACACACACAAAAAGAACAAGAGAAAGAAAGAAAGAAAAAGAAATCATAAAGTAAAAAAAATAATAATAATAAAACCACAGAAAAAAACAAAAAAGAGCGAAAGAACACTAGGCTGATAAGGTGAGACAAGAGACAATAAAGGCAAAAGTTGGACTCTCAGACAACACTAATAATGTTCAGCCAGTGAAAAGATTACGACTTTATGTAATGTAATTGATATAATATGCAACTGTATAAATGAAAAAAAAAATGAATAAATAAGAATACAAAAAAAGAACAAAAGAGACATCAGCAGGCCAGCATACCTCACGTTACAGAGTCATTAGGTCAACATAAAACAGGCTCGCGGTGTCAAAAGGTCGCGGGTCGAGGGGTGAGAAGGCGAGGCTATTTGAGAACATCGAGGAGGTAGAGGGTGGAGCCTGAGGCGAGGGCGAGCCGCGTCCCTTGGTGAGGGCGGGCCACGTGGGCGTCCACACACCACAGGGGCTGACGGAGACCCCGCATCACGCCCACGGTCTGTTAAGAAGTAAAGAAGAGGGATGAGGGAGGGTCTCTCTCTCTCTCTCTCTCTCTCTCTCTCTCTCTCTCTCTCTCTCTCTCTCTCTCTCTCTCTCTCTCTCTCTCTCTCTCTCTCTCTCATGCCTTTGTCTAGTTACTCAAGAATCGTCTTCAATTACTGTATTTTTTTTTCTTTACTTTCTCTCCTCTTTTTTCACTAGCTGTCCCCGGCCCACGCCCGACCACCCACACAATCTGCCTCACTTTCGTAACCTCTTCCTTCTTTTCTCCTTCCCCCCAACGACCTATCACGCATCTCTGCCTTCTATCTACTCTCTGCTCTCCTTATGTTTTCTAACGCTAATTTCTCAACTTCATTCCTTCCTTCCTCACTTATTTCATCTTTTTTTTTTTACCTCTCTGGTTATTTTATTCTCGTATTTCTATCCTCCATTGCCTTCCATTGCGTTGTATCTCTATTTTTCACTTCCATTTCTCCTCCTCTTCTGCCTATTTAAGGCATCTGCATTTATTCAATCTCAATCTTTCATGTCTTCTTCTTTCATCTCATTTCTTTTCCTTCTCTTTTCTTTCTTCCTCCCTCCTTCAATCTCTTTTCTTTGAGTCACCCCCTTCTCACCAGTTATCATTTCAAGTTCCTTTTCTTCATCTCGTCTGTCTTCCTCCTGTCTCATCTTTCCTTCCTTGCTAACTACGGCACCATAAGTCACTCATTCACACATTCATTCAGTCAGTCATTCATTCATTCAGTCAGTCAGTCAATTTATTCTTTCTTACCGTGTTGTCGAGGGTGGTCAGTCTTAGCAAGTTAGGGTCTGTGCCTCCCACCACCACCGTGTCCTTCCCTACCCACGCCACGCAGTACACCTGAAGAGAAAACGAAGGCATGGGAGACGTCTTTAGACGCGCAGAACTCTCCTTCTGGTAGTAAACTTTGTGGAAGTTCTGAGTGTTTTAATATTTATTGGTAATGGAGTTCTGTGTGTGTGTGTGTGCGTGTGGTTTGTATGTTTTACCAGGAAATTATGTGAAATGCATAAGAAATTAAAGATTCTTTTACTTATTTTCATATTCTATTTATTATACTTTTTTTGCCACTGAATTATGAGGATATACAGATAAAGAAATGTTAATAGCAGTAGTAATCTGTATAGGTGTGCATGAGACATGAGGGCTGTAGTATATACATGTGTGTGTGTGTGTGTGTGTGTGTGTGTGTGTGTGTGTGTGTGTGTGTGTGTGTGTGTGTGTGTGTGTGTGTGTGTGTGTGTGTGTGTGTGTGTGTGTGTGTGTTGGGACATGGGAGACACACTTACCGAGGTGTGTGCTGCCTCTGAGTGGAGCACGTGGGTGAGTTTACCAGTGGAAGAATCCCAGACCTTCACGCTGTCCTGTCCTCCTCCCCAGCTCCCACTCAGTACCTGCCACGCGGACACAGGCTGGCTGATACACTGACTGCTAGAGTGATTGATGAACTGACTGACAGATTACTTGACTAACATATCGACTACTTGATTAACTGACTCAACTGATTGACTGGTTACAAGAATGATTGATTAACAAACTGACATATTACTTGACTAACAAATCGACTGCTTGATTACCTAACTTGATTGGCTGGTTTTGTAGCCGATGCACTGCAGTCAGATGTTGCCTCTTAGAAGTACATAAGAAAATAAGAACATGAGAAAATAAAGGAAGCTGCAAGAAGCCATCAGGCCTACACGTGGCAGTCCCTGTATGAAACAAACCTACTTACCTATTTCCACCTATCATCCTCATCCATAAATTTGTCTATACAGCACCTCTAGCACTAATCAGCACTAGTATACTTTTCTCCTTTCACAGTGCCTAGCAACGTATCCTTCCTACCTTTAATGTTGCAACACTTTCTCCAGTCACTAAGCACAAAGCAACACATTTTTTTTCTTTCTCATTCTGTCTCATGATAGAATATTTTCTCTCTCCTCATTACCTCACAACACTCCCTCTCTCGTCTCTTATTTGTATCTGACAATGC
>NC_087154.1:6772500-6775000 GCF_035594125.1 Scylla paramamosain
CCCTGTGTGTGTGTGTGTGTGTGTGTGTGTGTGTGTGTGTGTGTGTGTGTGTGTGTGTGTGTGTGTGTGTGTGTGTGTGTGTGTGTGTGTGTGTGTGTGTGTGTGTGTGTTTTGCATATAATGTGTACACCATCTTTAAGCAAGCCACGTGTGTCTCTGTGTTACACGTAAACAAATCCTACCTTTGTTAGCAGTGCACCTGTCCCTCTTACCTGCAGGGTGTGAGACAGCGTGCCGGCCAGAGTGAAGAGCTTGACCTGCCCAGACCTGAGCGCCGCCCCCACCAGCGCCCCGTCAGGAGAGAACCGGCACCCCAACACGTCACTTCCGCAGTCCCTGACGACACAACCACGTCAACTAGCACCATATCCTGAGGTGTTATTGGTACTGTTGTCGTTGTCGTTACGCCAGTAGTGGTGGCAGTGGTTGTTAGCATTACCATCACTAGTGACCTTCTTCCAGTAACATCATCGCCCCTTTCAAGACTTGTGAAGTCGTGGTCAGAAGTTCAGAAGTCAGTCAAACTTACTACCAACGTGTTTTGTGTTTCCCCTCAGTCTTGTGTCCTCCGATCTTGTAACAGTCTTCTTACAACACAGAATAATTGAAAGACTGTCAGATCGCAGGACTTAAACTTTCACTCTTAAATGCGTTCAGCTTTCATACGAACATTCCCAAACATCACAGAGATGTTATCATGAGCTGCCACTGATGATGCAAAATTCTTCATAAACTGTCACTACAATCGTAAAACGTCTCATGAAAATCACGATTACCTCGAACAGATACTGACGAAGGCAACCGATATAAGACGATTAAGAATTAAAGTTAAAAATATGGGTCTGTAAAGAATGAAAGAAAACATTAAACACATTGTCAGAATACGTACGCCCTGCCGGTCCTCGTTATTGTACACCCTGCCGACTTCTCGGCTCCTAAGCCCTACCGGTATCTTGTTTCCTACGCCGGCTCGTTATTGCCGCTGGTTACTACACCTCCAGACCGTCTTCTCCCAGCCTATCCGAGGCGACGCCACAACCACCGTTCGCGGGGTCCGGCAGAAGCCAGCTTGCTTTCGTGGCGACCACACTCCCTCACCTCTACACTCTCCCGCCTTGGAGAAAGCTGCCGCTTGGGCTCCCTCGTTTGCTTCTCTACCCCTACGTCACACATCCACCCTCGAAGAACACCACTCCTCCCTACCAACCTGCTCCATCCTCTGCCAAGTCTACGGAACCAGCTCCAGTGGTTGGGTGTTTTGTCTTTAGTTGGTGGTTTGAATTCTGTGCTTCTTTGTAAATATACTCATTTATAGTGAGCTTTGAAATTGCTATCCTTCTTAAGGGCAAACCTGAACTGATGTTTATAAATTCTAAAGGCGAGAGAACGTGGCCTCTCTCGGGGACTCATTTTGCAGCCCCCTTTACCCTCACTCACTCACACACACAATGGAAATGAGAGCGACAGATTTATAGACTACTAATCATGATGATCACTATCCTATTATCTACCCTTGCAATGCTTTCATCCAGTCAATCAGGCTGTTTCACAACGTCTCCACCACTAACATCCTCACCGCATCCTTTCTTGCCCTCCCACCATTCAATTCCTGCCACGATACCTCCCCGTTCCAATCCTCACCACTTGTTATCAATCGTCCTTATACTTTACCGTTCCTTCACCTCACCAGTCTCGTCAGTACGCCATGATACCTCTGTTAAAATCTTTACCACCCCATGCAGCCGCTCCTGCACTTCCTATCCCTTTCCAATCAGTAACCCCGTCACCTCCACCACAAGGTACCCTCCCGTCAGCACATTTATCACCCATATCAACTGCCTATACTTTACTATCACTTGTCAGTCAGCAAACCCGCCAAGACCTACACACACACACACACACACACACACACACACACACACACACAGTCAACTCACAACGTGGCGCGTATCCTCAGCTTGCCTTCCAGAGAGAGGCTTGAGGAGGGCGGGTGGTGAAGCTTGGCGAGAAGAGAGGCCAAGGAAGCACCCGAAGCTGTGCTGGAGGCGGCGGACACTCGCCTCCTGTGTGAGAAAGACGAATGAACGAAGGCGAAGAAGGCACTGACGGAAGGAGAGAAAAAAGAGGTACTGGAGGAGGTAAAGGAGATACTAACGGAGTAGGAGACTGATAGAGGAAAAGAAAGAGGCAGTAACGGGAGGAAAGGAGATAATGGTGAGGAAGAAGGAAAAACTGACGGAGGGGGAAGAGAGAGTGACGAAGAAGAAGGAAGCTCTGACGAAGCTGAAAAAGGCCCTTACAGAAGGGAAAGGAGATAAGGTGAAAGGGGAGGTACTGACGGAGGAGAAGGTAGTACTGACGGAGGGGATGAAGATACTGAAGGAGAGGAAGAAGAAGGCTCTGACGAAGGAGAAGAATAAGATAATGAAGGAGATAAGAAGGAGACTCTGACGAAGAAGGAAGCACTGACGGAGGAGAAACTAATGAAATGGAAGGAGGA
>NC_087154.1:6780000-6822500 GCF_035594125.1 Scylla paramamosain
CTACTACTACTACTAATACTAATACCACTACTACTGCTGCTACTACTACTACTACTAATACTACTACTACTACTACTACTACTACTACTACTACTAATAATAATAATAATAATAATAATAATAATAATAATAATGATAATAATAATAATAATAATAATAAGACTACGACTACTTCACAGCAAAGACTATTACCATTTCTCTTAACACCTAACCAGTCAACCCTCGTCACAGCATCGGAATCCCACAACTTTCCACACATAAACACTCACTTCACTTGGGGCACTTGAAACGAAAGTAAGCAAGTGCATTCACGTACAAGCATCCCACATTTACATCACTTATTGGCGAATCCTTAACATAGGCACGTCTCTATTGGCCACGGAGGCAGAAAGATAATAGGAGTGAGGAGAAGGGAGAGAGGAACTGGAGGTAAGCGCAGCAGGACAAAGGGGGTGATGATACAACGCGCAGAGAAATCAGTAGGCGTGTAATTCCTGCTGGTCGTGGTGGAGTTACAAAAGCCGGGTGTCATATAAGTCCAATTACTTTGTGGGCGCCGAGCATAATGCAGGCTGGCCGTATTTGGCGGCAGGCAGGCAGGCAGGCAGGCAGGCAGGTACGAGTATTATTTTGGTCCGCCCCGCAGCACATAACGGTAATAGGCTGGCGAGGGAGAGGGTGGAGAGAGAGAGAGAGAGAGAGAGAGAGAGAGGAGAGAGAGAGAGAGAGAGAGAGAGAGAGAGAAGAGAAGAGAGAGAGAGAAGAGAGAGAGAGAGAGAGAGAGAGAATAATAATAACAATAATTTTTCGTTCGTTTTCTTTCTTTCGTGACTTCCATAAAAAGATGTTTCCCCTAATGCTAAAATTACCAGAGAGAGAGAGAGAGAGACAGAGAGAGAGAGAGAGAAAGAGAGAGAGAGAGAGAGAGAAATATATATATCGTTTCATCGCTGGATCGGATGGTTTCGAAAGCAGGTTAGGTGCTGTATGGCTTTGTTCTGCGTCATCTGATTGCGAAACATCACGCCAATAACGTATCAGATTGTGAAGAAATCCCGCAGTGATAATCTGCCGTAACGAGAAGACATCACTCCTTCACAAGCAATACTTACGGCTTGACTCGCGGCACTAGAATTCTTGCATTCCTCTGTGTGAGTTACCGCTGAAGTGACGTGGTATTAAAATGTCAGTGGGATGAGATACAGGTATTTATGTACCATTGATATCATTGTTGGTGAGAGCGTGTGACACGATAACCCCCCCTTCATCTTCTTCTTTGGTATAGGAGGAGGAGGAGGAGACAGGGCACTGAGGTGAGGTGCACTATGGCGTGTTCGAGGGGCAGCCAACCACGCGTGTCCCTCTCTCGCTGGAATCGAAAGTGAAAGTGTATTTGGCGCAGGATGAAATCGCTCTGGAATTTGAGATACGAGTAGTCCTCACTTTTTTTCCGTCTTTCTCTCTCACACTGCAATTAAAGAGGGAAAAAAGAAAAGATCATGTTTCCTCTGTGCATTCTTACTTTCGTCTCCGCGCTACCGAAGCCGAGGGTTGGAACACAGCGAGCACAAGGAAAGCGAACGAGGGATAAATAATGTGGAGAGAAAAAAAAAATGGTACAGAGGAAAACAGAGATAATAAGCAGGTTGCGAATGATGGTCGGAGAGAAAGAGAAGGAAAGAGAGAGTGAGAGAAGGCGCAGGCGGGCGTGAGGGTGTGGGCAGAGTGGCAGGCAGGCCAGGCAGCAGGCCACCCTCACCAGCAGTCCGGCGCGGGGCACCTCACAGTTCGGAACCTCGCCCCCTCACACACCACCACCACCACCACCACCACCACCACCACCGCCGAACTTAAACACCCTAACAAACCTGCAAATTTGCACCAAAAAGTACACAAAACTTAGCACGCAAACTTCATATCCTCACACTCCCCTTGGTCTGAGGTCTCCTCGTAATGCCCCGACGAGATTCAGTGGAATTACTGTTGTTGTATTCACCACACGAGACATGACGTTCAAAGTGACAAAACTGTGCTGACTTCTGTAACTGGTTCACGTGACTAATAAAAACACTTACCGCCGCGACACACACACACACACACACACACACACACACACACACGCCGGACACTTCCGAAATACGAACACTCTCCATTTTAAGCTTGTCTCCTCGCCCAAGACGCAACACAGAAACAGCAACGCCGCGCAGGACACAATGGTGGACCCTGACCTGAGCGCAGCCTCCGCGTGATCCGTGCCCAGGAGTCGCGAGTCGCTGAGCACATCTTGACCCTTACGTGACCTGTGAGTGGATGACCAGGCGGCCCGGCGGCTGGTGATGCTCCGCGCGCCGCTACCATGACGCGCGCCACCTCACGCCCCGCCCTACAGGTGAGTCAGCAAGTGTCAGCCCGCACCCGCAGCAACTCCCACGCCCACACTGTGACATTGCCGTCCCGCCCCGCCCCTCCATGACCTGCACGACGCTCATCACACTTATCTCAAACTACGACGGACACAACAGACGAGTTGTTTGTTTTTATAATTGTTATGGCGCAAGCAAAAGTAAGAGAGAGAGAGAGAGAGAGAGAGAGAGAGAGAGAGAGAGAGAGAGAGAGAGAGAGAGAGAGAGAGAGAGAAGAAATGTACTAGCATTGTAACTGACATACAAGGTTTTGAAAAACACAGTTTGCTCTAGATACAATAGTAAGAGAAAGGAACAGAATATAGCTGCAAAAAGTAAAATAGTGCAAATTAAAAACTTCAATATACGAGCAAAACAACAAAACGAAATAACAAACTCGAAATTAGCATAGATAAAATCATAAAACAGAAAAGAACGCAAACACATTGAAATCAAATAAACCAGTGAAAATAATGGTAATAATAATAATAATAATAATAATAATAATAATAATAATAATAATAATAACAACATAGTCTTTCCCTAGTACCGCCACAGCCACTAGCAAGAGTCCAGCATAATAGCGAGCAGGAGCCTCACGCAGCGCCGCCACCACGACCTCCGCCCCCCGAACCAAAAGAAAACACAGCAGTAACCTTGACATTCCGTATACCTACAGAAGTACGTCACGTGTGAGCAGTTTTAACGCAAATGACACTCTCTCTCTCTCTCTCTCTCTCTCTCTCTCTCTCTCTCTCTCTCTCTCTCTCTCTCTCTCTCTCTCTCTCTTACTCTATACGCCGTTCCCCAAAGCGTCACTGTAGCCAGAATGACGAAGCAGCGCTCATGATCGCGTGGATTAAACGCTCGAGTTAAACATTGACCCTCACCCGTTTGATTCCCGCTCTGTGTGTGTGTGTGTGTGTGTGTGTGTGTGTGTGTGTGTGTGTGTGTGTGACAAGATACTTAGATATCACACACACACACACACACACACATATGTGGCCCTTTAACTCCACGACACACAGCACAACACTATACAGTCAAACGACGTTACTTGCATACCAGTAACTATAAAATATCATCAAAAAAACAACACGTAATCGTATACACGGCACATTAAGTTTTTGTCTCTGCCACAGGAGTGAATGTAACTGAATATAACTCTCCTTTCCTCCTTGCTACTATCTCCAATCCTCCGTGGCCAACTGAGACGTGCCTCCCTCAAGGATTCGCCAATAAAAGATGTAAATGGGGAGATGCTTGTAAATGCACACGGTCACTTTCTTTTCACGTGAGTGTTGATGCGTGGAGACTTGTGGGATTCCGATGCTGTGGCGAGGGTTGACTGGCTGGGGTAGAGAGAAGTAGCGTTGTGTTGGTTGTGTGATAGTGGTGGTGTTACTCCAACCACCAAACCAACACCTAAGCAACCCTCATATTTTTAAGTGTTTTGCTCTCTCACTGCGAATATTTCTAAAGACCACAGATATGATTAGTCAGGTTCTCCTGGTAACACTTCCTTCGATAGTTATAACATCGCAACATTGAGGCATTGAGGTCATACGACGCCGACTACGGTTACGAGAGAGCGCTACACCCACCGAGAAAATGGCGAGAAGCAGAATCGGATAAATAACGTGTCCTTTCACCGCAGCGGGTATTATAAACACAACTTACCCCACTAAATGCGAGGCGGATATCCTACCTAATCATTAAAACGTAACGTACACACATCAAAGAAATCTTCACTTTGAAATCACTTCTTCGTATTTTTATATTCAACGCCAATGAACCGTACACTAACCAATGCACAGAAGTATTTACCAAAGATACTTTCCTCTTCGCCTTAATCCCTGTATGTTCTCGCCAGTTCCCTACGAATCTTTAAATGGAGTGGCCATACTTTTATACCGATGAACCTTGCATGCTAACCACTCCACATAAACGTTTGCCAAGATACTCCCTTCTACGGTCACCCACTCATATCTCGCCAGTGCCTTAATCCCTAAGCCTCTTTAGATGCAGTGACTGGGCTACAATACACTTAGGAAATAGATGAGCACTTGTAGAGAAGAATGTACTAAATCATGTACTGCACCTCCTTATCTCCCCCTCGTGTCGGGAAGTCAGCAGGTCCACGCGGCGTCACTCAGGTGGGAAGGCGTCCAAACAGGTTCTTAATTATGTGATGAGCAGGTGAGATCAGGTGAGAAAGTGTTGCGTCATTCCCCCACAGGTGTGATGAGGCGGTACTGGGACTGACTGGTAAGGGATTGAGATATGTGATTATTATTATTACCATCTCTCTCTCTCTCTCTCTCTCTCTCTCTCTCTCTCTCTCTCTCTCTCTCTCTCTCTCTCTCTCTCTCTCTCTCGGACTAGTATGGGAGTGAGATATATCTAATTACTTTTTTTATCTGAGACTGACAAAGGGTTAGGAGATACTTGTATATACTCTCTCTCTCTCTCTCTCTCTCTCTCTCTCTCTCTCTCTCTCTCTCTCTCTCTCTCTCTCTCTCTCTCTCTCTCTGCACAACAACACGCCAATGATAAATGTTTGTATCGGTATTTTTCGTGCGAGATGGAGGCGCTGTGTCGCTACTGGCGAGAGAAAGCTGATGTTTTTTTCTTTTTTTTCCGCGTGTTGACATCGAGGTAACAAAGCTTGAAACTCGTCGGCGTAATCATTTATTTTTCTTCCGCACAGAGAGAGAGAGAGAGAGAGAGAGAGAGAGAGAGAGAGAGAGAGAGAGAGAGAGAGAGAGAGAGAGAGAGAGAGAGAGAGAGAGAGAGAGAGAAAGAGAGGTGTAAGAGATAATGTCACACCTTACTCGGTCCAAAACAACTTTCTGAACTGGATTCATGTCGCCTCTCAGGACATCAAGTTGTTGTTAGGAACGTTGTCGTGTTCCTCACCCTCACCTATGACAAGGACACCGACCCATGACAGCCTCGGAATGCGTCCGTGTTTACTTCCTGTCATTTAAATCTACATTAACTATGCTTATCGCGCGACACATCAAAGTCACAAGAATCTTTTACCCTGCAAATCCTGGAATGGATCAGTGTAAAATCAGGAGCCAACAAGCTTGTACCGAGATTGTGAGATTGTATTGGTCAGACTTTCTACCGGATTTGAAAAGCGCGAGGCGAAACCCGTGCTGGTGTTATTGTCGCTGCCAGGGAAAGTGTTCGCCAGATGGGGACGTTAACGCGAGGAAGGGAGGGACAGGCCGCACCGCACGGTAGGTAACCCGCTGCTGGTATGCCATGGGAGTCCGTCCAGGCTTGGCGGGGGAGCGGGGCAGGAGGCAACCTGACCAACTTTCCCCAGCACAGAGGGGAAAAAAATAAATAAATAAATAAAAAAAAGAGCTAACGTCGTGACAAGTGACTGCTGCACCCATTCTCCTGCTCCTCCTCCTCTTCCTTCTCCTCTTCCACTACTTCTGCTTGCTTGCCTAACCTCCACGCCACACCTCAAATGATTGTCTTCCGCAGGCGGCGTGCTTCCTGCTGCTGCTGACGGTTTGGGGAGACGCCCGCCTCCCGCTCCATCGCCATGCTCGTGCCACAGGTCACCGTGTGGGTACGGCCGCTTATGACAAGTGCTCCCACCCTTTCCATGCCTGGATGTGTGAATCATCGTCTCGGCCCCGCGTGTCATCGATAACTTCCAGGGGCAAGCAGATCACAGTCAGCGCGGCCCCGGACACCTTGCCACTTCCTCGACCTACTCCTCATTCCCTCGTTCCCACGATCCCCACACCGCCCACCACCCCTTCATCACCTCAGCACGGAGAGGACTTTTCTCCCGAGACGGCGCCATCCAGAGGAGCGCCTCAGAACACCTTACCTCTCCCGGCACCCACTCCACCCCCCACCACAACCCCGGAACCAAGGCGCGGCAGCATCTCATTCTCAGAGCCAGCCACCCCCAAACCGCCAGCTCTGCCTCAACCACCTCCTCTGCCATCCAAGGCGCGGCCCAAAGCAGTGCAGCAGGAGCCTCACTACGATCACTGCTCTCATCCGTTCCATACATGGCTCTGCAGTGCCGCCGCAAGACCACGCTCTCGACTCAAACCTGAACCTCACTCCACTCCACGCCCCACGCAGCGCCCCACTCAACGCCCCACCCCGCGTCCTACTCAACGCCCCACTCCACGACGCAAGCAGCGCCCCACTCCACGCCCAACTCCACGTCCCACTCCACGCCCCACTGCTGGCCCCCTCCCAGAAGCCTCCAACACGAGAAAAGATTCACTTCTCCTGTCCCAGACCTCTACAACAGCTCGACCCTACGACGTTTGTTCACACCCATTTCACTCTTGGCGCTGCGAAAGACCGCGGCTGAGCCTCGAGTCCTCCATCCTAGGCAAGTCAATCAAGCCAGTCCCTGACCCTCCCAAGCCAAGGCCTCCCCCAAAGATACAAGCGCTGCCAACTCCTGCCCCACCTAAACCGAGCTGGGACGGAGCCGATCCCTGCACCCACGCCTTCCATTCTTGGCTGTGTAGCCGGCCAGCCCCTCGCCCCAGCTCCCGTCCCCGTCCCCGCCTAAGGCCCCGCCCCCGTCCCCGCCTCCGACCCCGCCCCAGCCCCCGCCACAAGCAGAAGCCAGCTGCTGATCCCGTGCTTGACCCGGCGGCCTCTTTCCCTGTCGAAGCACCCGTGTTATCCCCCAACAATTTCCTGGCCGCTCCGACGCCGTCCCCAGCTCCCCCACAGTTCACCACTACACAGGAGCGCGGCAAGTCAAACAACCCGGAACCTGAAGCAGAGCCCGAGCCCAGCCGGCAGGACGTGTGCCGCCACCCCTTCCACAGCTTCCTGTGCTCCTCGCCTCGCCGCACCAGCAGCCCCGACCCTGCCTCGGTCCCCGCAAAGGAGCCCGTTGCTGCACCAGCTTCCCTTACTCCCCAAACCAAGGTGAAGCCTCCCAGGGAACAAGAAAGCCTTCCCACATCCCGCCCACCCCGGGGCCACCTTTGTGACCACCCCTTCCACGCATGGCTGTGTGGTCACCGTCCGGACCAACCCAAGAAGCACCACAGGCGTGGCCACGCACGGCCACCAGGACGCAGCGAGGTGGTAAACACAGTTACAGATTCTACAGCTTCACCCCCGGACAAGAGTCTCTCGACCATCGCCTCGTCTCTACCCGTCCCCACCGTGCCTCCCCAGCCTTCCCTCAGAAACCACCACCAGGCACCAGCCACCCTCCAGAACTCCCCTTCCACCATGCACCTCGTTGTGTACGCACGCCCCCTCACTTGGTCTAATGCAAGCGTGTCCTCGCCTCCTCGCACTTCTCCGATCATCGACCCGGCCAGCACGCCGATCGATCTCTCCCGCCCCTCCGCACCGCCTGTACCTGCAGGAGCCTTATAAATTGTAACGGAAAACAGGTGTCACCTGCCTTAGCGAGGCATCCTGCACAGAGAGGCACATCATTAAGCACAGCAACCAAGTACAAGAAATGCACCGATCTTGCCAGGACTAAATAATCTTAATACTCATTACAATACTGCGCAACCTCGACTCGACAGCCTGGATCGCCACGCTGCTGTTTCGTGCAGTGCCGCCCACACACCCGCCTTGAATTATATAGTTACTGCTATAGCCCCTGATACCATAATACTTCCCTGGACTCCCCCTACACACCCTGACGCTGACAGCGGCCCCGCAGCACCCTGACAGCAGAAAACTCACCTAAGCCGGTCTTGGTGACGTTCTTTGGGTTTGTTTACATGGTGAAGTTAACTTCGAAATGGTATAGATTCGGTTTGCGTTCAACCCACTTGCTTCTGTTGTACACAGAAAGCATCATATTAATGAACGTGAAATTATAAAAAGATGTAACAGTTTGTATTTTGACAATATTGTAATTTCTATCTATAAAGAACCGAATCTGTAGCATGAGCCGAACCTTCCTCAGTGTACGGGCTGGCTTGTATACTGAGAAGGTTCATTACTAACTATTGTTTTCGTAGGCATAGATGTTATAGCGGTGCTTACCAGGGAATAATCTGCACATGCTATACTCAGCTTAGTTCCTTGAGGGTAGTGTTCCCAGCGTAACACCAATACGTACAATTACAATTAGATACTCTAATAGCTTACCTGACGTCATTTCCATTGGTGAAGTGTATTATAAAACATGTACTTATTTTCGTGTAATGGAAGTCCTGTTAGTGTACTACAAGTGATATACAAGAAAACATATGACTCGTCCACTATATACGGCAAATACACAGAGTTTGTGTACCGAGAAAACAATTTATCAGAGGAAAGGTAAATGCTCGCTACACAGCCTAACCTATACATTCATGTCTGAGCCTGCATTGCAATTACGTATTATCTGTTATTCCAGTTATGTTGTTCATCATAAACCTGATTAAGCTGCGTGCGCGTATATCTTTGGTTTAGTACCTTTGTTTTCTTGCCTTGTCTGGCTGCCACACAGATCAGGCTGAGCACGATCGAAGGTGTGGCTTCCTGCTGGCGATCCTGAATCAAGGGGAGGTGTGGCTGGCTAGCTGCTACAGTGTGTGTGTGTGTGTGTGTGTGTGTTAAATTCATGGAAACAACGATGATAACGGCAAAACAACAAAAGTAGCAACATCAGTAGCAACAACAAGAGCAGCAGCAGCAGCAATATCACTAAAACAATTACCGCTGGAACTACAGTGCTATTGTTGTTAATATGATTCTACTACTACTACTACTACTACTACTACTACTACTACTACTACTACTACTACTACTACTACTACTGCTGCTGCTGCTACTACTGTTGTTGCTGTTGCTACTGCTGCTGCTGCTGCTGCTGCTGCTGCTGCTGCTGCTGCTGCTGCTGCTGCTGCTTCTGCTGCTGCTGCTATTACTACTGATCATGAAAATAGTAATAACAATAGTGATGACAAGAGTAACTGCTATCATCATCACCACCACCAAGCTAGCAGGTCAGCAGCAGAAGCAACAGCAACAGGATGGTGAGCGTGAGGAAGGCATTAGGAATGCCTGTGGGTGCGGGGGTGGAGGGCCTCGGGTATAGCTGGCGGTCATGAAGGGAAAGTTGAAGGAGCGCGAAAAAGCTACACTCGTTGTTAAGTGTCCAGCATTTTGTTCCAACTCGTGGCGCGACTCTGACCTCGGGTGAAGGGTCGCGTGAGGGTCAACTCCGCGCTGCCCACACCTGAGCGCCTCCAACACCTTCCCTGCTGCGCCCCCACCCCAAAGCCGCAGCCTCACGCTATCCAAGCCCCACGTCCAGCTGATAGCCACGCACACTTCAACACCTGTCACTCACATCCAATCTCTTCACCCACCATCCCTCCAAGCCTGATGTACAGGAGAAGTAAAGTTAAGTCTAGCTAGGGAGGACCTTGCCAAGGGCACGCCATGACGTCACCACAACGCTAGGGTGAAAGGTTGACCCACGTGAAGACTGAAAAAAAAGGACTGCTTTCTCTTTCTTTTCTTTCTCTTTTTTCTTTTTTTCTCTCTCTTTTAAAGGAACGCGCATTAAGAAGAAAAGGAAAAGGCAGTTACATCAGCACCAGTAATCTAAGATGGAGGACATTTTAAAACATTATCCACTTACAACATACATACCCAGAATTATTAAACTTTTTCCACATGAGCCACGTTCCTGTCAGTCATTCCTGAGAACTTAGCCATTACTCAGACAACCGAAGTCACGCACCACGCTGGAAAGATTTATGCAACACCTGAAATGTTCATTTTACCACACGTGTACAGCAGAGAGAGAGAGAGAGAGAGAGAGAGAGAGAGAGAGAGAGAGAGAGAGAGAGAGAGAGTCCTGAGGCATCCCTGGTATGTAGCAACTTTCTTGTGGAGTGGGGCTACTTTCTGTCTTGGGTACGATTAATGGAAAGGCAGCGGCGGGCAGGTGGGTGGGGGAAAGGGGGGGACTCAAAGTAAGTGGAGGTGCAATATTTCGTAGCAGTCGCTGTTGATCAGTGTAGCGAGTGCAATTATACTCCTAAGTGGTGTCAAGTGATAATTTATTTTTCTTATAATGCGATGATGATGAAGTAGTTTATATCCCAGAGAGAGAGAGAGAGAGAGAGAGAGAGAGAGAGAGAGAGAGAGAGAAGGAGGGTATTAATGATAAGGAATATGATGTCGTATTGTCTCTCTTCCTCTCTTAGCCAGGAATATTGGGCTGTGATGGATAGACATGCATATATCTTGCTACTAATCCTTACCAAGATAATACATAAATAATACAAGTAAATAAATAGACAAATCAATAAATAAACAAACTATTTTGAATTACGTAAAACTAGAGATCAACTTTAAGAGCAAAGAATGATGAACGAGACAAACAGAAACAATGAATCTCTTTTACCATCTTCTACTGTTATCTCCTAACTTGGGAACTGCATGCCTGCTCTCCTCTCGTGGCTTCGCGGAACAGGACTGTTTACTTATTTCCATCCTTGTCCTGTCTACCTTACTAATGCAAGAGTTAAGTAATATCTGCACTCTTTCATTATTTTCCTGGTCGATTATATGATTTTCTTGCTGATTTAGCATGTCCTGCTCCTTACGACTTGAACTGTTTAAAAAGAGAGGAATATCAAGAGACCTCAGAATATGAATTCCCCCCTCCCCTCTCTCTCTCTTTCTCTCTGGCCAGTCACCCTGACACATAAAAAAAGGACGCGTCAGTGTTATACATCACAGCACATGCCACACATGGTGAGACACACGTAGAATACAAGATAATCGAATTCGTATTTTCTTTCTCTCTCTGATAATGATAACAATAATAATAATAATAATAATAATAATAATAATAATAATAATAATAATAATAATAATAATAAAGAACTGGAAGAAACGTAGAGAGAGAGAGAGAGAGAGAGAGAGAGAGAGAGAGAGAGAGAGAGATGAGGGGGGAAGATATACGCACAGAGGCTAAGTTTGGTAAGCTGGAAAGGAAACTACGACTCCACCCTTTCTTAGAATAATTTATTTAAAGTACTGGGAGTTAGTAAGATTTATTTTAATCACATCAACTTGTGAGTTAGACAGAGAATGAAATGATACTGTGAACTTAAGGATGATTTTCTGAGACACTGAGGCTGGCAAAACCTCATCCTGTGAGTCAGTAGACTCATTCGGAGGTGCTCTCATAGTGAGATGTACCATGGGCGATTTATTAATTTATCTAAAATCTCATGTCTCTTGTGCCCTGGGCGGTACTCAGTGTTCTCTGTGTTATTGTGGGAAGCCGCGTTCTCTATATCTAGAGCTTTCAGAGAGTTGTTCCTCGTGAACGACTGCTTCAGGTGAGTGTTTGTCTCGTCTTCTCTCACTGAAGCATTTTGGGGAGCGGCACTCTCTGTACCTGGAGCTTTCAGAGAGTTGTTCCTCGTGAACGACTGCTTCAGGTGAGTGTTTGTCTCGTTTTCTCTCATTGAAGCATTTTGGGGAGCGGCACTCTCCGTATCTGGAGCTTTCAGAGAGTTGTTCCTCGTGAACGACTGCTTCAGGTGAGTGTTTGTCTCGTTTTCTCTCACTGAAGCATTTTGGGAAGCGGCACTCTCTGTGCCTGGAGCTTTCAGAGAGTTGTTCAGGTGAGCCTTCATTTCCACAGACTGTTTCCCTCTTCGCATTTATCACTTCCGTATTTGTCTCCACTGTAGCTTCCTACTCTACCATAGACACCACCTGGACAGGCCACTCCTTGTTTATCTTCGAAACCATCTGCGCCGAAGCGGTCTCCGCTATCACCCCCAGAGCTTCTGCTGTTCATGTTGCCGTACTCTCCAGTCATAGCTAGAACACTTGCCGCTTCCATCATTTCTGGCAGTGTAACGGCAGAGTGATGGGCCTCTCGCTTAAATTTTGGGAATTGCTCGAGAACGACTTCTGTACTGTCATCGTTCACAGCGCCGGAGAGGACTGACGACACTACTGCTGCCACCAGTAGGAGACAAGTCCTACCCATGGTCTCCTTTTGAGGAAGAAAACAAATGCCAGCTATTAGCCAGAACCCACTAATGGTTTCTCATCCTATGGTTTCTCATCCTAAAACTTTAATACCATGTGATCGTATAGCAATCCTGCAAATTCATTGACTTACTGAACGCAGAAAAGTTGTCAATACTCACTGAAGGATTTTCTTCGAGAATCTCAATTGTATATATACAAATATACATTAAGCGATGTATGTGTGTGAACATCTGCCTCAGACGCTCTTATAAAGGGGGGTTCACACTTGCCAATTCGCTGCTGGACTGCCACTAGTCACAAGCTGGCAATACTTGGCAATACATCCTCCCAGCTTAAGACTGCCCTTATAGCTAATGCCTGCCACTCTTTAACAGTTGGTAACTTACATTTTCAGATGTGTTTGAATCTTAAAGGAAACTTAAAAGGGTAGAGATATATCATTAAAGGGTAAAGCAAACTTTCGTGCTCAACTGGATGTTGAAACGCACAAGCTACCAACTTTATAATATTCTAAAGTATTCTGAAAATAACTGGTAACTGTGCTCATTAATGTCCATCCCAACACGCTCTTGTTTGCTGCAGATACAGGAAAATTTCCGTCATAGGGAAATTCAGGTTTCAACAGGGAAACGGGACGGAAAATTGGAAATACATTAAAATTTAAAGAATATCGACATTGGAGGATTAGGCCTTGCTCAGGGAAACTAGCATCACCATAATATAATGAGTTGCTCAACCAACATATCATGTTGCTTGAGCAACTCGGCCCAGAATAAGCGTGCTTGAGCAAAATCATCCCCATGTGTTACCGCCTCAGTGATGGAACGAAAGGAGATTCTAAAATGTTACAAAGAAAAAAGAAACCATGATACATGAAAAGTGATATGAGGGAAACCTGGGTGGTGATCTTCAAGAAGGCGTGTAACATTTTTTGGAGAGTGGCATATTAGATGTTTTGTTTGTATTTCACAGTTGTCGTTATAAAGGCCTGATTTAGAGACAATCCTGTCACCTGTTACATCAAGATCATGTGTATCGAGAGTATTCCAAACGTTTAATGAGATTATATATATATATATATATATATATATATATATATATATATATATATATATATATATATATATATATATATATATATATATATATATAATGAAGGGGATCGTAGTCATGGCTGGCCTTGGTACACAAGGTTACGGGGTTGTAAGTGATATAGTCACTTTACTGTTTGCAATCATGGAAAAGAAAGAAAGCAAACCGGAAAGGACGAATGGAAAATGCTCTCACAGACAGGTGATCTTCCTCATTTCCAAGAACCAAGAGAAGAGAACCACATAGTAGAACAGACTTGCCCTGGTGTTTGAAAGAGTCAGCCTGGAGTGTCAAGAAGAGCAGTGGATGATGCGAAAATGCTGATGGCAAAAAGAGGACTTGCGGACGCCGGTGTCGTGTTCGTTGCTGTCCCCTTGCACGTAGTTGTACTTGTCGCCCCTTTGTTTACAAAATAAAAGATGGATTGCTATAAGGTCTATTTCATCCCTATACTTGGCTTTTTTTTTTTTCTAACGAAGTCTTCAGTCATATTAATGACAATATGTTGTGTTCTTTTCCTCTTGTATGCGACTCCCGGCCTGCAAGCTGCGTATGCTCAGAACACAATGTTTACAAACAAAACAGTGTTGATAAGCATATCTGTCCGCTGCTGTCCACAGCATGGTTGAAGATTTTGTTAAAAAGATTAGCGAAATGTAAAGATGAAATAGACCCTATAAAGTATTCACAGCAGTCCGGCATTTGTTTGTAAACAAAGAGCGGACACTCAGCTACGCGGGGCAGCGCCGCAGCAGTAAACTTGAGAGAGAAGAGGACATGGGCAGGAGACAGTTTTGTGGGAATGGAAGCGTTCCGAGCTTCGCCATATGGAGTTCACAACTTTGATCTCAGCATTATAGTGCACTTTCTTACACCATACAAAAAGTATGTAGGTCTCGCTGTTCCCATGCCTTTGATCTCATAATCTGGAATATTTCAAACCACTGCGTCGGGTATCAGTAACTTGCGTCGGTAACAAATTTTAGAGATTTAAACTTTGTTTCAATTCCTCTCTGTCTTAGTGGTCCACGTAAGCAAACACTTTTATTCCAGCAAGGCTTAAGGTGGAATTCACCACATCATTGCAGTGTGTGATCATCATGTGATGTTTCAGCCAATCATGTGTCCATGCGTATAGTACAGGCTTATCTTTTATATATATATATATATATATATATATATATATATATATATATATATATATATATATATATATATATATATATATATATATATATATATATTGTCCCACTCCCATTTTTCAGCCGTTCAGTAGCTACAACAGAGCTAAGATTGTCTCTTTCGCTTATTTAGCGCGAGCTTGGCGAGAGGTTGTGTTATGTGGTTTAAGTAAGTTTTAAATGCTCTTCATTGTTGTGGGAAACGAGAAAGTTTAATTTGAACATTCTGACAGGTGACAGTTATCTCCATATAGTGAATGTCTGAGGAGGTTGGGAGGTCAAATATTTGATTAGATTTTTTAGATACCTCTCTGTCATGTGGTCAGGAGGTTGACATACAGCGGTTTGTGTTAATTTAGAAGAGACCCAGAAGGCACGAAATTAAGTTAGGTTTAGATTAATTTAGTTGATTTATTCAACTTTTTCTGTTTGTTTTCAATTTTTATTATTTTATTTATTTATTTATTTATTTATTCATTTATTTTATAAAAAAGTCCACCCCCCCAATTTCTCCCAACCCCATAAACCCTGTGGGAAATCTGAGGTTTGGGGGATGGGGAAGAAAACTAAGTGAAATATAGGTGTTCTAAAATCTAAGGAAATTTATCTTAATATTTCAGATTTCCCTAACCTAACCTAGCTGGGGGGGCTTGCACTCCCCTTGGACACTCCTGCTAGGACATTAACCTAACCTAACAGGGGGAGCTACGCCTCTCCTGCTAGGTTAGGTCCAGGGGAGGCATACTTGGACCCTCCCTGCTAGGACGTTAACCTAACCTAGCATAATCTAATGAGGGACCTCAAACATTATACTGTTATGCTTTACTGGTGTGGTAGAGATTCCCAGGGTGATAAAGGTGGATACAGATAGATGGCTTCCTTAATAAACACATGGAACCTCTTCTTTATGTCTGTATATTGTATCTTAAACATTGCTATTGCTAAATATTCCTCATAATGACTTTTTTCCTGCTGAACACTGGCACTGCTTGCTTCACTTCCCTCTACGGGGTAGCCATATTAACAAAAGACAGTGAGCCTCTATCAGAACACATGACATGTCTCTAAAACAATTGAAAAGTGTAACTGAACCTACTGTGGAAAGTCATAATTGGCAGCCTTTTATGAATGGCCTCACAAGTGGCAGTGTGTGATTGGAGGGATCAGCTGTATACTTACCATAAAATCTTAATATGCTGTTACCCACAAATCCCAGTTATAAACAAAAGAAAATAATTTTAATGTGTACTCTTGACTGGTGCAGAGCTCGCTGGACTTTGAAAATGTTGAATTTCTCTACACTCAAGTGCTATTACAGCCACACTAGACACGTCCCCCCAATTTTTTTTACTTTTCCGGCAAGGTCACCAAACCTTCTGTGTGACATGTGAGTTTTGTGCTTGTATGTAAGATGGACGTGACAACCAGATTAATTTTATTATTATTTATTTTATTTTACTTTATATATTTATTTATGTTTGCTTTATATTTATTTTATATTTGATTGGTTTGAGCAAAATAAGCAGTGACATTTATTTCAGGACAATATTTCATGTTTTCTTAGAGTGTTGATTTCATTTGCATTTGTGAGGATTGGAAATAAGTAACTTTTTTATTTATTTATTTATTTTTTTATTTATTAATTTATTCATTTATTTATTTATTTATTTATTTATTTATTTATTTATTTATTTATTTATTTATTTATTTATTTATTTATTACTTTTTGCAGTTATTATTGAAGACCTTCACTCTTGGTAGCAAACAAGAGTATAACAAGAGTCCCTACAGAACTTACAAGTAGCAAGAGTTCTTACAGGCCACAAGATGGCAAGGTTGTTTTCATATTAGTGTTCTTAGTGCCCTGCAGGATTAGTGTCCAGCAGGCTTAAGAAGTTAGTCCCATAAGGTTTAGAGCTAGGTTAGGTTTACATCCATTAAATTTATACAATGAATTTACTTCTTGATTTTTTATATTTATTAGTAAAATTTCATTTGTAACAGGTTTCATTATCGAGATTAACAAAAAATGATTTTTTATATTTATTAGTAAAATTTCATTTGTAACAGGTTTCATTATCGAGATTAACAAAAAATAATGTAAATGAAGATCATGACTTCTAGCATACTCTTAATTTCCAAAGACAACATTTTGGGGTAGATGAGAAGTGCCAGAACCAAATAAGAAAAATTGCACCCATGGTCTTCTTGATATGAAATGCAACAGGTCATAAAGTTATAACATGTACCTATGTGTTATATATACTACTATAATGACAGTTTGGCATGTGACAACAGTGAGGACATGAGGACAACTTCTTGGAATGCCAACCTCAGAAGCAGAGGCTCCACAGTACTAGAGTATTGTAAGGTGCAGTGGTGATAGCAGGAATCAGCACTGAATTTTATTTAGTTTGTTAACACTGTAACGTAAATCAAAAATACCTCCTGTATGTTTGGCTGTTATAAAGTGTATAAATACCTATACATGTTCGGTACAAATGCTGATTGATTTGTGTAAATAGAGTAAGAGGAAGTTGGATGTTAATTGTGATAGGTATTGTAGGTGAAGGATGTTGGTGTCTTGTCACAGACAAATAATTTCTGCAAGCTTATGTAATGTATGTCACAACATGTATGTTACTCATAGATGTAAAGTAATATGATATCTGCAAATAGTACACATAATTGCATATTCATGCCACTATAAAGGTAAATTACATTTCTTGGAAAACACTTGATAATATAAGACTATTTTCCTGTGTTTATTTTGGATTTGTTTTGCAGATCATGTCTTGCAAATACCTGATGACTGTAAAAGTACATCCCTACACTGTTAAGGAGCGACCACTGTACCAAGTTATTCAATGACTGCAAATACACTGAATTATGAAAGCTTTCCTGTACAACCTCTTAACATCTGAGAAGTGAGTGCATCCATGAGGGAGGAAGGGTGGTTAGTTTGTCATACATGCAGGTGCAATGATGATAATTACAAAATTTATATCTTATGTAACTTACGTTAGAAACAAGTAATTCACATACTGTGTTATTGGTCATAATTTCTAACTGTGAGGTGCTCCACTGTGACAAAATTTATGCTTGGTAAGCTATTACCATACAGTGGTTGTGATATGAAGCAGTTCTATCTGTCAGTCTGTCTATATCTGATACCTTTTACTGAGAGCTCCCTAAAAAGGATGGCCTTGACAGAACACTGCATTTATTTAATTTTATTTCTGCATGTTGTATGTAATACTTTCATTCTCTTCATACAACTTACTTTCCCATACTCCAGCATTCTGATCTCCTATTTCACCAGAAGTTATCTTCTTGTATCCACAACTTCTATCATGCTCATGTACATGCTGTTTTAATTATCTCACTTACTGCCATTCTTTTACGTAATGTGGTCAGACATCTTAGGGTGCCACATTTGACTCCCTCAACCAGTCCACAGAAGAAGGAGAAACAATTGGAGACCTGTTGCTTCATACAGAGCTGTTTGTGATAAGCCACTCTTATCTCTTCTATTGAAAAAATGTATAGTATAGATGAAGATTGAAAAAATGTATAGTATAGATGAAGGCCCCTCCCCATTTACCATTTCTTGTACCAGTAGCTACTAGGAAAGGAAGAAAGACCATGCAGGGTTGAAAAGTTTGGAAACTTTTCTCAAAAGATGAAATTTTCACTAACCCATCTGCTGCTAGCAGTGCCAGATAAACAGAGCTAGGATCAAGTTAAAAAGTGATGTATCATATATTCAGAAGAATTTGAATACTGCAATAGCATACAATATCATAGTTATAGATTGAAGACTAATTACTTGTCTAATCTGTTCCTCAGAGCTGTTATGATTATTACTTGGAGTTGCCGTCTGGAAACAAATGTCTACAAATGTCCTGGATGTTCACTTGGTAATGATACAAGATGTCCTGTCATCTCCTCCAACTTTCTTTATATTAACTTATGCAATATTTGTGGTCCTTTATTTTCTTTCCAACCTTTGGATCACCTCCTCACATCCTCCAGAATTAATGTTCTGTTCCTCACTGAAATCCAGGTGCCTGGGACTTATGACAACAGTCCCTTTTCAGTCCCTTATATTCTCTTCAAATTCAGTCCAAAGCTTGCTGTTACACTTACATGTGCACCTAATGACTTGTGTTCATGCCCACACTCTTGAGTCCATAGATTCACTTCCTGGCTGAGACTTTATCCTTCTTTCCAATGAGTTTAACAGAATCACTGTCTCTTTCCTTAGAGTAAATTATATCTCCTCTTAGGATGGATCATTGTCTTCCATTTGATATCATCACCTTATACTAACCAACAACCCTCCCTTTAACATCATCATCTTGTGTGAGTGATATTCCTTATGCATTGTAATTTCCCTACACTCATACCATAGCTTTATATGACCTCAGCTGTCTGGTGCTTCTCCTTATGAATTTCATTTAATGGTCATGCTTACAAAATCCAATAATCTGCATAGTTTTCTAATGTGAGAAACTTATTCTATGGTGTTGTATATATTTATAACCAAAAATGTCTCCAAAAAAGCTTGACGTCTCCAACTGTACAATCTTTGAGGGCACAGAACATAGACTGAACAGACACACAACATTACTTTTGTGGTCATTTCTGGTACTGGGAGTTAAGCTTAGCTGGGTCATGCTTGTCTGGCTTAACTTGGCTAAGCTTCCTGTGCATGCCAGACAGCATTGCCTGTCTATATTTATTCTGTATTGCTCAGTATTATTGTCATTTTGAAACGTTTTGTACTGAGTTGCATGTGTCAGCCTTGTTCACTTTGTGTCAACTTGTAAGCCATGACCATCAAGAGTATAAATATAAAGATCATGTGATGGGAATCTGACTTTTGTTTAGATATACTGAATTTAAATTATTAGTGTTTCAATTTTAGTGATACATGAATGGTGTTACCATATTGGAAAATAATTCTACAGAGAAACTAAATCTTAAATATCTCATGAAAAGATAAACAACTTTTAAATATTGCAAATTCTATTCCTTTTGATATATTTTCATCTCACTCTCTTACAAGGGAGAATCAGTGGTTTAATCCAGTTTCAACTCTCCCAGCACACTTGGTCTGTGCACCAACAGCCCCAGGAGGCTGGTGGATGTAGTGGTGCCTCACAACCTTCCCAGCACACTCTGTCTGTGCACCAGCAGCGCCAGGAAACTAATGGATCTGTGTGAAAGCTACAATGATGCCACACAACCATAGGGACCACTAATGAATGTAATAATTCTTTGTAATGTGTAGTGCACTTTCTCCTTTTTATTTTATTTTTTCACACAACTTGGAAATTTTTAAGTGAAAAAGTATAAGGTGTCATGTGTCCAAGAGAAAATGAGTCAGCTAGTTTACTCTGATGTGTGATCTTGGGAACTCCCTAGAAAAGATGGCTACAGCAAAAGAGTGCTTTTATACCTGGCCATGACAAGAATATACCAAAGTATCAAGAAATGCAAAAGCAGAAATGATGTTATGAGTGTGTGAGGAAGATCCTCGTAAAATGGAATATTGGTATGTGTTATTCACCCTTGGCTGTGTGCTGGTTTTGTAACACAGCTAGCTGTTCCTCTATGGAAATAGCTCTGAGACCATAATGATTGTTTTTTGGGTAGAACTGAGACCACACACACACACACACACACACACACACACACACACACACACACACACACACACACACACACACACACACACACACACACACACACACACACACACACACACACACACACACTGGAAGATCAAGGTACAGCTCCTTTGCTTGCACCTTGTATGTACTTATGTACTTATCACCAGGTGAACAGGGGCTATGGATTAAGAGGCTCACCTATCTGCCTTGCTGCTTTTGGGACTTGAACCCAGGCTTTCTTAAGTGTGAGGCAATCATGCTAACCGCTATTTTATTGTGTATGTGTTTGTGTGTGTCTGTGAGAGAAGGAGAGAGAGAGAGAGAGAGAGAGAGAGAGAGAGAGAGAGAGAGAGAGAGAGAGAGAGAGAGAGAGAGAGAGAGAGAGAGAGTGGGGGGGGAGGTGACTGAAGTATGCAAGGTGCTAATGGTAAATAAGAGAGAATTCTCAGAACAGATGTCAGCATAGTGCAAACTACACATAACAGTATCCTCTTCTATTAAATGAATGGTGGAGACAAAGACTAATGCCTTTCTTTATCCACAGAGGCATGAGCTTGCAGCATGCTCCAGTATTAACTGCTGCTGAGTTGGAAGAATACTGCCACCACACTCCCTGCACATTGTAATAGGCAACTGTGAGATGGAACAAGAGGATTAAGAAAAATCCCGCATTTGTATTGTTATTCCAACAGTGAGAGGAGTGTCATCTTGTGGTTACCTCTTTTAAGGGGAGCTTTTAGCCAGGTATGTTGATAGTTAAGAGAAGGAAACAAGTTCACTAATGCTGGAATAGAAATGTGTTCAAATGGTGCAAAAATGGTTCTTGAAACCTGTCTTATTCAGGGTAAAACACAAGTTTCTGCAAATGTTGCTAGAGATGAAAGTACAGGTTAGTCTAAGTTGAAAATTTTCTATGCATTTTGAGGGCATGTTTAGCTGTGGTATGAAATTCAAGTGTGACTGGGCAACAGACAGTGGCTGGACCAGGTGGGTAACCAAGGGGGGATGTGTAGACCTGGATGTCCATTGGTGGAATTGTAAATTATTCAGTCATGATTTCTGCAAGTTTTGGAGCTTTACGGTATCCAACAATGAGAGGAGTGGTGACAGTGGACAGATGATTTACTGATAAATGTGATTTACTGATAAATGCAACACAATGATAGTATGGATGTACTAATGACAAATGAAATAATAGGCTGCAAGGCATCATGCCTGCCCAAGCAGAGGATGGGAGGGAGTGAGGCTAGCAGCAAATCAGTTGATAGTTATTCAGTCACACACAGTTTACCACCGAAGCCATGACAGCAAATACATTTAGATTTTACTGCGCAGCTAATGTGGAGTGTGTGGACATGGTGTTTTCCACCTTGGTTTCTACCTGGCCTGGGTGTTGTATCTGTTGCCAGAGCCCACAAATTACACACATGGCTTAACATTGCATATGTGCCTAGAACATTTTCAACTTAGAATAACCTGTTCTTTCACTTCTAGCAATATCTGCAGAAATTCATGTTACACTCTATAGAATTCAGTCCCAACCATGGGTACATGCACTTTTCAGGGGGTACATTGGGTCTCAGAGAATAGCCACTACTGTGCAATACATGGTGTTGTAATCTGCAATCAGATTGCACAATGTCTTTTTTTTTTTTTTTTAAATTTTAGTAAGCAAGACTTTCATCTAAATTAAATAAAGAGTCAGGTAAATACCATTTGGTTTTCACTATTATGGAACTAACCGTGGCTGCAGTCTGTACTGAGCCTGAAAGGATTAAGTACAAGATGCAATGATCATTATGGATAATTATAAGAAAGATATGTATGTGATGGATCAAGATATTTTCTAAATTACTTGAGTTTATTTCATTGATGTTGTAAACTTTAAGATTCCTATGCAGTCTACACATATAAATTTCATAATGAAAAAATATCAAAATATTACAATTCCATCTATTTATTATTAATCTATTTATGGGTACACAGGAACCTATAAAAATCTCCAAGGAGTACAGAGGAACAAAAAGGTTGGGAATGCCTGCTGTAGATGGTGTGAAAGCTCTTAAATGTGTTTGAGAATGTTTACAGATGCTATTTGAAAGGAATACAAGTGAAAGGGTTGATTTTTAAAAGCATAATGGAGCAGGAACTACAGGTAAATGAAACACCTATGAAGTCTTTATCATGAGCAACCATGGAAAGTGAAAAGAAAGGAATGGTGCAGTGTTGTAATTTCTTTTAATGTTTACAGTGTTCCCTCAGTATTTATGGTTTCACCATTCACATTTTCTCCTGTATGGCACAAAAGCAGTTTTAGATATGCAATAGGAACATTCCTCACTACTCTTCTCTTTGAATATCACAAAATAGGATAATATTCCACTCAAAAGATAGCACAGAAATGCATATTAGAAAATGTGAGAGCACAATGACAAAGTTTTGGGTTTACAATCTCACTCTGGGAATATTTGAAGTGGCTAAAGTAACACTTGGTGGTTAACAACAACTGGCTAGCAGTACACAAACATTTTTTGTTCCTAGTCAAGCTGTATGTGTTAATTTCATTAAGCATGGGCTAGAATGTAGTGTGTGCTTGTGGCAACCATTAGATGTTTTAAGTAAAGTTAAGAGAATAAATAATTTGTAAGTGCATGTGAACCACCACTACATTATTCAGTCAACTTTATTGAAGACATCTAATGGCCAGCACAAGCACACTACAAGACACTGTAGGCATTTAATGGGCAGCACAATCACACTACAAGACACTGAAGACATTCAATGGCCAGCACAAGCACACTTCAAGATGACACCAGGCATTCAATGGCCAGCACAAGCACACTACAAGACAATGAAGACATTCAATGGCCAGCACAAGCACACTACAAGACATTGAAGACATTCAATGGCCAGCACAAGCACACTACAAGATGACACTAGGCATTCAATGGCCAGCACAAGCACACTACAAGACATTGAAGACATTCAGTGGCCAGCACAAGCACACTACAAGACACTGAAGGCATTTAATGGCCAGCACAAGCACACTACAAGACACTGAAGGCATTTAATGGCCAGCACAAGCACACTACAAGATACTGAAGACCTTTAAAGCCACCACAAGTACATTACAGGACACTGAAGATATTTAATGGCCACCGCAAGCACACTACAAGATGCTGAAGACATTTAATGGCCACTGCAAGCACACTAAAAAATAATGAAGACATTTAATGGCCAGCACAAACACACTACAAGACATCCCTGCTCCCAAATGAACAAGTGTCAATAATGCTAGACAAAAAAAAAAAAAAAACAAGATGGTGTATGCACTACCAGCTATTCATTTGTAACAACCAAGTGCTGTCTCAGTTCCAAAACTTTCCAAGAGTGGATCTAGAGTTCTAACTTCATGTAACTGTGCTCTCACATTTCCTAACAACAAAAGTACAAGGTTGAGTTGTCTGTTGTGTGAAATATCCTATGTATGTGTGACATTTTGTCTGGTGCTGAGCAGGATGTGAAATTGCTTCATGTATGCCCTACATTAAACACTGCACAGCTAAAGACTGTTTAGCCACTATATAGATACTATATGGATGGACTGGGAATATCTGATAAGAATTGTAATGAATTATGTAACATTTTGCAGACCATTTTGTAGTGGCAGTTCATGTTGAACTTTTTATGGTGAGTATTATACATTTTGTATTTTCTCAGATTACTAATATAGTGATTGTAACTTGAATGATCATTATATTTTATCTATTTACATATGAATATACATATCAGTGTTCAGCAACAATGGTGAAAGGAAGATGTTTACTGGTATCTGATTTCATCTATGGTTCCTTTTTGCTTTTATATCTGCATGTTTTACAACACCTTCACCTGCCCACCATCCCGGCCAGACATGAACTTACTGGTAGGGTACTACCTGTGATGTGATGGTAGGGTACTACTTGTGATGTGATGTGTATGCTACTGAAGGATGACAAGAGTAATAGGGATATCTCAGTGCTTGTAGAAATAACAGCCACAGCTTGTTACACACTCACAAACTGAAGTGGGGTAGGAAATGTTTAACAGGGGTTTTCAAATTGTGCACGGCCTGATTTTTCTTAATTGTGTGTTCTTTAAAAGTTTGCCTTTTAGTTAGCCTGCATTACAATGGCTGCAGGCAGCAACTTGAGAAAAGGCTTTTTCATTGGGCTGATTAATGCAAAATAAAAGATTTGTGATTGAAACCCAGCTTTGTGATCATGTGGTCCAAGAGAAACAACACTTCCAAGAGGCAAAAAAGTCTGTTAAGTAGAATGCTGTTTAATGAAAGATCAACAACCAGTACTTAAAAGATAAGCATTGACCTAGATTTTGCAAAAAAATAATAAATAGATAAATTAAAAGAAAAGCCAATACCTTTTGCTAGCATGCTGCCCTTGGCAAACCCACAGCAAGATAGTAAGAGCAGTTTTACATTGACTCTGTCATGATTTGAGCCTTTCACTGTGATATACAACACCTCAATATCAAAAGTGCTATACAAAACATTTTAATTCAGCTACAAGAAAAATATGAGTAAAAGAGTAGATTTTCCTATTTTTAGCTAATATAACAGTCAGAGGAAGCCATGAAACAAAAGGAAATGTTTGTGATTCAAGAACTGTGTCGAATAGCACTGAAACAGTTAACTGGTCAGAAACTGATAATACAAAAGTTCTCATAATGATAAAAAGTAATTAAGAACCTTACAAAAGCAAAGTCATGCCACTTCATGTAACCCTCTTAAAATAGAGTAAATATTATTTTGAATTAAGCATGTTTTCTTGATTAAGAAATTTGTGTTGGCAGGTATATAGAACACCATCAGGAGGAATGATTCCCTTTCATACAGGATGTCTGCTCACCAACACAATATAAGGCTTTCTGTGAATGCTGATTGATGGAGTCAGACATGTTTCTTTAGTTGAGATCTTTGATGTCCTACACTTCATACCTGACCTCCATTATCATGGGCAGAGCTGGCTAAACTGGTCAACATAACATCTTCCTCTCCTTCATACTACCATCAGACAATTTCTCTCTCTCTCTCTCTCTCTCTCTCTCTCTCTCTCTCTCTCTCTCTCTCTCTCTCTCTCTCTCTCTCTCTCTCTCTCTCTCTCTCTCTCTCTCTCTCTCTCTCTCTCTCTCTCTCTCTCTCTCTCTCTCTCTCTCTCTCTCTCTCTCTCTCTCTCTCCATGTTCAGTGATAATACCTTTGTATTAGCATTAGTTCATGTCTTCAGTGTATGATGATGGAGAAAAAATGGTTTTACATTAGTGAAGAATACCTTGCATTACTATCATCTACAGCTAAAGGTGAGAAATACCTGTAAGTGCCCGTCCCCTTGCCTGCTGTGACAGAACACATGCATGAGAAATATACAGTGGCTGTATATCATACAAATTTCATTGATTGGTGATGTTTTACATCCAGGAAAAAAAAAGTGTGTTGACAGGAAGAGCATAGATGGACCATTTTCTCTTGGTTTTACAATGAATGCAAAAGCATGTTGCACTGTAAAATTGTCTTTTGATAAAAAAAAAAAAAAAAATTACAAAATAATAAAACGCTGTGTTTCATTTATCAAAACTGATTGAGGGTGAACTCTATTACTGTAAGACTTGGGGTGAACATGATGCAACCTATAGCAGATTAACTAAATAAATTTTGTTATGATCACATTGCTATGTTGTGTATTATCAAAAAATGTCCTGGACTTGAGAGGCCTGTGGGGAAATACAGATGGTAAAGAGAAATGCAAGGCTGGTGAGCTTTCAGTTGTTTTCCTCCATTTCTTGGCTCCCTTAGGGATATGTGGCATCACAAGCAACATGTTTCATTAAAGTACATGAACAAGATCTAGCTGCTTCAAGAACCTTGCTTATATTTTGCACCAATTCCTTATTTTGTACAGGTTTGTCCACAAGACACCATCTGTTCAACCACAGCTGTGGTGCATAATGATGAAAGGAACCTCTTCTTAAAATTAAAGTATATAGAAATTCAAAGTTCTATATCAATGAAAAATTCATTCAGCTGAAATTCTGATGTTGCTCCACTTTTTTCTCCTACATTGTTAAATATGTATAGCTAAATAATAACAAAATATATGAGATGGAAAATTTCTCTCTCTCTCTCTCCATTATATATATATATATATATATATATATATATATATATATATATATATATATATATATATATATATATATATATATATATATATATATATATATATATATATATATATAATGTATGTATGAAAAAAACTAAATATGTACGAACATTCCACACACTGGTAGGCGTGTAGCAAATAATCTAGTCAGCCATAGAAACATCCCATTTTCTCTCATATTCAGGGTACACTAAAGCTTACGCGCTTCTCAGAACCAGTAATATGTAAACACAAGTCACCGCTCCAAGCACTCCGTTTTCTCTTATATGTTTTCAGCCTCCCGTTCTCTTTCTACTGCACAGATTTTTCGTCTTTCATCTCTACTTCCTCATTTTTTTATACATACACATTCTGTGCACGCTTTTCGACACATACGTTACACGTCTTTTCTATACATCATATTACTCCTTTCTTCACACAGACATACACACACACATTCACTCTCTTTGTCCATATCTTTATGTAAATCATTTTTTATGTTCAGTATTTCTTGTGTACATGTTCATGTTTTTGTTAAATAAAGTAGAGAGAGTTTAACCAGTCTAACAAGTGGCTATAAATACAACCTTAGCTGGTGAACAAAAAGAGTTAAGAGATTAAAGGACTTGCAACTGCTGACGGTTACCTGTCGGTTTTCTCTTCTCTATCTCTGGCGAGTTAAGAGATTAAAGGACTTGCAACTGCTGACGGTTACCTGTCGGTTTTCTCTTCTCACATTCCTGGCGGCTTCCACCTAGATCACTAGAAATGGTGACTCGGAGTTAGACCGTAGTAGCCAGCTCCACCAATGCTGTGTCCCAGGTTCTTTAGCACTATAGCGTCGCCACAGCTATAGGTACCTCGCCCAGGTCAGCCCCCGCCTGACACGGACCACCACGGCCAAACCGCCACCCAGCCTGGCCCAGCCGTGACCCACCGACGCCACCCAGCCCGGCCAGCCGCCACGTGACACACACACACCGTCACCCAGCCCAGCAACCGTGGTCACCGCCGCTGCCTCGCCAGTCACCAGCCACCCTCTCTCGCAGCTGTGACTCACCACGCCTCGCCAGCCACCCAGGCCACTGAGGCCACGCTCACCTGCCGCCTCACCACCGCCACCAGGTCCTTCCCTCTCCTGCTGCCGTGACCCACCGCGCCAACTCCACCTGCTGCCTGGTCACCTGCCACCCCTGCCACACCTGCTGCCCAGCCTCCATCACCACCACAGCAGCAGCAACACCTCTCCGGCTCACCACGCACGGTCACCGCCACCCGGCTGTGACCCCACTGGCCCTGATTTCGCTTCTCTACAACAGGGCGGCGCCCCCTGCACCGGTACTCCCGTCTTCCGCTCGACAACAGGGCGGCGTTCCCTGCAACGTTCCTCCACCAAAGTGTTAGTGCTCCCGACCGTCCCTCCCCTCTCCCCCGTCGTCCACCCTCCCCCTGTGTGTGTTAACCCCTGCCCCTAGAAAACTCCCTAGTGTGCATCAGCGTGTACCAACCCCCGTGTGCCAGACACCAACACCTACACATACACGCACACACACACACACACACACACACACACACAGACTACACACTTCGTTCACGGCAGTGCGTTCCAAGCCGTAAGTGCGAGTGTGGTAAGTACGTGCCTAGGACCATCGCTGCCACACCCTCAGCACTGCACAGTGGCGCCCAGCAGGCGTCCCTTGCCACCTCTCACTGGCACCTGGCGCCGGAGGAGCCCGCGCCTCGCCGACAGGCGTCACTACACCCTGCTCCACGACTCGCATAACAAGCCACCAGGCCCCATCGCACGCCAGCAACAAGAAACGGCCATGGCTCCACCGGACACCGCCTCCCCAGCTCCCCCCTCCAGGGCTCCAGCCTTCAACAGCCACGACCCCAACATGTGGTTTACCATCTTGGAGCTGAACTTCAAGGCAAACAACATCACTGAGGCCTTGAAACAGTTCACTCACGCCTGCACTCTCCTGCCACCCGAGGTCCTCTTGCAAGTCTCTGACGCCATCGCGAAAGCCCCCTCTTCGGACAATCCCTACGACGACCTCAGGCAAGCCGTCCTCAAACGCCTTGCGCCAGACCTCGCGCAGCTGGCTGACGACTATATGTCGACAGTTCCGTCGGCAACGCCACCGTCTTCAGTCGCCACTGTCACTAACACAGCAGACGTCCAGCAACTCACCCACATTGTGTCGCAGCTGGCCCTGCAGGTCAGCGCGATGCAGGAACAGCTAAATACCCGCCAGCGTCGCCGCCCACCGTCACCTCGACGCCCTCGCTACCGCTCTCGGTCGCGTAGCACTACACGAACCCAGGGCGTCTGCTACTACCACAGCAGGTTCGGTAGCGAGGCCATTAAGTGCACCCAACCCTGCACTTACAACACCACCCCGGCGTCAAACTAAACGGGCGGACGTTCACGGCGCGTACGATCCGCCAGCCCAAGTCACAGCTACTTCACGTCTACGACCGACGCACCGGAATTAAGTTCCTCGTCGACACCGGCGCTGAGGTCAGTGTCCTGCCTGCCACAGACAGCCAGAAGAGGTTGCCTGTAACCACGCACCTCTATGCAGCCAACGCCTCGAAAATCCCTGTGTACGCGCGGCAGACACTACACCTCGAACTCAACCTCCGCCGCTCCTTCGACTGGACCTTTTACGTAGCAGCTGTGACCCAACCCATCCTAGGCGCCGATTTCCTACGCCACCACGACCTCTTAGTCGACTTGAAGCACGGCACGCTGCTGGATCGTCTCACTTCCCTGCGGACCCGTGGCCTAACGGCACCTGGCGAGAGCACCGGACTCTCCGCAGTCTGCCGAGATAACCCCTTCGCCGCCATCCTCAAGGGTTTCCCAACACTAACGCAGCCATACTCAGCCACGCAGCCAGTGAAACATCACGTCCTGCACTACATAGAGACCACCGGACCACCTGTTTTCGCCAAGGCTCGTCGCTTAGCACCAGAACGCTACAAACAGGTCAGGGCCGAGTTTGAGTCTCTGATGCAGCAAGGCATCATCCGCCCAAGCTCCAGCAACTGGTCGTCTGCGCTTCACGTCGTCCCCAAAAAAAAACGGTGACATACGCCCTTGCGGGGACTACAGAGCCCTAAACTCCCGCACCGAGATGGACAGGTATCCAGTGCCTAACATTCAGGAGTTTTCCTCACAACTGCACGGCTCTACAATTTTCTCCAGGATCGACCTCATAAAGGCCTTCCATCAGATCCCCATCAACCCCGAGGACATCCCGAAGACGGCCATAATCACGCCCTTCGGACTATATGAATACACTAGGATGCCCTTCGGTCTCAAGAACGCTGCTCAAACATTCCAGCGCTTCATGGACGAAGTTTTGCGAGGACTGCAGTTCTGCTTCACTTACGTCGATGACATTCTTGTTGCCAGCCCAGACGACGCTGCTCATCGCCAACACCTCGAGCAAGTCTTCACTCGTCTGAAGGACTACGGCATCCAGGTCAACGCCGACAAGTCCGTGTTCGGCGTGCCTTCAGTCGACTTCCTCAGCCACACTGTGTCCTCCTCAGGCTTCACCCCAACTGCAAGTCGCTGTACTGCCATCCAGAATTTCCCGAAGCCAACAACTCAGCGCCAGTTGAAGCAGTTCCTCGGGATGCTGAACTATTACAACAGGTTCATTCCCCGATGCGCGCTCCTCCTCCAGCCTCTCTACGCCTTAGTGAAGCCAGCCAAACGAGGCCAGTCCGTCACCCTTGCCTGGACGCCCGCAGCTGAGGACGCTTTCCTCGCTGCCCGGAAGGCGCTCACATCCACAGCGCTCAGTTTCCCTGCCCCAGACGCCCCTACTTCCATCGCCACGGACGCCTCAGACACCGGAGTTGGAGCAGTGCTACAGCAACACATCGACGGTGCCTGGAAACCCGTCGCCTTCTTCTCCAAGAAACTCAACACTGCCGAGAAGAAGTACAGCGCCTTCGACAAAGAGCTCCTCGCCATCTACAAGGCATTGAAGCACTTCCAGTACTTTGTCGAAGGACGTCAGTTTCATATCTACACTGACCACAAGCCGCTGACGAGCACCTTCATCAAGAACAAGTCATCCTACTCACCACGTCAACTGCGCCACGTAGACTTCATCTCTCAGTTCACCACGGACCTCCGTTACGTGAAAGGTGAAGATAACGCCCCAGCCGATGCCCTGTCACGCAACATCTGTGCCACATCTACCTCTCTCATCGATTACGCCGCCATTGCTGCCGATCAGGCCGCTGACGCCGAGCTGCAGCAACTAAAGGAAAGCACCGCACTACAGATGAAGAGAGTACAGCTACCAGGCACTCAAGTGCACATCTACGCTGACGTCTCGACCAACACCGTCAGACCATACCTGCCTCAACGGCACAGGTATCCACTCTTCCGTCAGCTGCACGACCTCTCACATCCTGGCATCAGAGCTTCACAACACATGATGACGTCCCGATTCATCTGGACCGCCATCAACAAGGACGTGAGAGACTGGACACGTAGGTGCACCACCTGTCAGGCCTCCAAGGTGACGCGACACACACGCTCCCCTACAGCCACCTTCACGCCAGTCTCCACACGCTTCGAACACGTCCATATCGACCTTGTTGGCCCTCTTCCTCACTCCGACGGCTACCGCTACATCCTCACCTGTGTCGACCGCTTCACTCGCTGGCCAGAAGCTGCACCACTGACTGACATCTCCACTGACACCGTTGCACGTGCCTTTATCAGCACGTGGATCTCACGCTTCGGTGTTCCTGTCAGCCTCACTTCTGACCGCGGCGGCCAGTTTGAGTCCAGTGTCTGGAACAAACTGATGACACTACTCGGCATTCGACGATACAGGACTGCCAGCTACCATCCTCAGGCCAACGCTACAGTGGAACGTTTCCACCGCCAGCTGAAGTCGTCACTGATGGCTTCCAGCGACCAACGCGAGAAGTGGAACGCCACCTTACCCCTCGTCCTCCTCGGCATCCGGACGTCCCTCAAGCAGGACCTTCACCACTCTTCTGCCGAGCTCGTATACGGCACCACTCTTCGACTCCCTGGCGAGCTCCTTACCAGCTCACCCGACGCCGGCCCCTGCAGCGTCCAAGACTTCGCCAGCAGTCTTAAGGAGTCGATGAGAAGCCTGCAGCCGGTGCAACCTCGCACGCACCCCGCCAAGACCTTCGTCAGCCAGGACCTCGAAGACTGCACACACGTCTTCGTCAGGGTTGACGCTGTCCGTAAACCACTACAGCGCCCCTACGAAGGCCCCTTCGAGGTCCTCCGCAGGACGAGGAAAAACATCACCATCAACAGAAACGGCTCTTCCGACGTCATAGCCATAGACCGAGTCAAGCCCGCCTACATCCTGCACACCCCGACGGCACCTCACGACCCGACATCGCCGGCCACGCCTTCAGCACCACGCGCCACAGCTAAGCAGCACGTATCGTTCGTCGTGCCTCCTCACTCGGGGGAAGTTATGTAGCAAATAATCTAGTCAGCCATAGAAACATCCCATTTTCTCTCATATTCAGGGTACACTAAAGCTTACGCGCTTCTCAGAACCAGTAATATGTAAACACAAGTCACCGCTCCAAGCACTCCGTTTTCTCTTATATGTTTTCAGCCTCCCGTTCTCTTTCTACTGCACAGATTTTTCGTCTTTCATCTCTACTTCCTCATTTTTTTATACATACACATTCTGTGCACGCTTTTCGACACATACGTTACACGTCTTTTCTATACATCATATTACTCCTTTCTTCACACAGACATACACACACACATTCACTCTCTTTGTCCATATCTTTATGTAAATCATTTTTTATGTTCAGTATTTCTTGTGTACATGTTCATGTTTTTGTTAAATAAAGTAGAGAGAGTTTAACCAGTCTAACAAGTGGCTATAAATACAACCTTAGCTGGTGAACAAAAAGAGTTAAGAGATTAAAGGACTTGCAACTGCTGACGGTTACCTGTCGGTTTTCTCTTCTCTATCTCTGGCGAGTTAAGAGATTAAAGGACTTGCAACTGCTGACGGTTACCTGTCGGTTTTCTCTTCTCACATTCCTGGCGGCTTCCACCTAGATCACTAGAGGCGTGCGTCACAAAGCTTTATGGTGCATGTTTGGTACGAGTGAAGGGTGAACAAAGTAATGATCTATCAGTACTTTTTTCTTTACTCATTGTAGTGGTACAGCAGCCGTAGTCTCTGTAACCTACTGTTAGGCTGAGTGGAAGCTGGAGAGTGGGACATACTGGACTGCCAACACTTGACAGCATGAGGAGCTTGGGTCAGAACACAAGAAGTGCTGCCCTGGTCTTTCATTTCCCACGTGTGGCAGACTTTGGCAACTTTTCACCTCCACGTTCGGAGATCAGGCCTTCTGACCAAACCTAAAAACAATTCACCTCGACTGATACATACATGGCCACACCAGCCACAACACCAGGGTCAGTCTTTGCTTGGTGGTGAAACCCATTCAATTAAAATGAGTTATTCTATACATTCTGTTTGACTCATCCACAACAACGGGGCTTCGGGATGCTAGACACTGAACTCTGATCTGGATAAACTAATCCTTTTGTAGCATTTATTTACGCACTTATTTACTTACTTCATTCATTTATTTTATCTACGTAATTTTGAGGACGAAAGAGGACTGAGGAAAATAACTCAGCTCCTGATTATCGTAGTGTCCCCACAGCAGACGTTCCAAAATTGGACAAAACGTTAAAATAACACCAATAAACAAAGAAATAAATACATGAATAACTTCGCCGCAGGTCGGAGGAAGAACAAAAGGAGACGGGTAGAGGCAGAGGCCAACCATATGCCACGTGTCGCCTATTACCGATGTATCCCACCTGTACTCTGACTGTACTGCTTAAACACAATGCTCTGAAGTAGCTGCGAGGAATTACCTGTCCACAACTAAGGGATCACATGATGTTTATGCTACAACAATCTTCGCTTGTCATGAGCGGTGCTGAATGGTGGATGAGGAGTTAGAAGTCAAATCCGCATTCTGAAACGCTTTGCTCTCTCATCACGACAATTTCCAAAGACCACAGAGATGATTAATCGGCTTCTCTTGTTGATAATGTAGAAATCTTGTTAATATGCCACTAAAACCATAAAAAAAGAAAAAATCCTTAAAACCCATGTAATTTCTATTAGACCCTTTAGTAAGTAATCAGGGTGCAGCGCAGAAACATTTCAGAATATGGTCCTTAAACCCAAGTAGAAGATCAAATGGGTTCGCAGGAAGGGCTGTACTAAACACTGTTACAGTACAGTGAAGCAGGTTATGTTATGAAATAGGTTACGTCATGCAAGAGTAGCAAGCGATGTTACGAAACTTTAGCAACGCTCGCCAGGGAGAGAATGCGAGGGAAGGCCAATGTCCACACACCTGCCTCCTTGAGCTCGGCGAGAAATTCCTGGGTGCGAGTCTCCAGCACGCGCCGAGGGACATGCCAGTCTGGACACACGAAAAGACCAATCTGGAGAGCAGCTAGGCATCAAATAACCTTATTTTTAGAACCCTCTTTCTTGCAGCCACTGACACGAACATTGACCATCACCACCACGGGAAGCAACACGAGGAAAAGACCTACACTTATTTTATGTAAAAGATTGGCATATAGCAACAAAAAAAGAATTGAGAAAAGATCCACAGAGGTGCCAGTCCTTAATAAAGATGAAAAAACGATCATATAAAATTGGAGGATAAGTGTCTTGAAACCTTCCTCTTGAAAGAGATGAAGCCATAGAAAGGAGAAGCAGGCAGGGAGTTTCATAATTTACCAGAAAAAAAGATGAATGATTAAGCATACTGGGTAACTCTTGCATTAGAGAGATGGACAGAATACTGATGAGAGAAAGAAAGTCTTGTGCAGCGACAGTGTGCAACGACAGAAATAAACTTGTGGGAGGAAATGCTAAATAAGATAGAAATAGAATAGAAGAAAATATAGATTATCTTAGAATGAGCACTTTACCAGCACATACAAAAAAAAAAAGCAATCTATTTCAAAGACCTTATGAAGAAAAAGTGTGTATAAAAAACTATAACTTGAAACAGAATAAGGCAAATACGTAAAAAAAAGAAAGAAAAAGGAAAAAAGAAAGAAGAAGCAGTAGGAGAAGAAAATATATGGCATAAAGTGTTATTAAAATTGCTAATTGAAGTGCGGCTACTGGGAAACGGGTTAATAAAGGCAGTTCTGAAAAAAAAACAAACACGTAAACATATTGACAAACTACGAGTATATAGCTGTTCTTGCTGGAAGGAAGGAAATTGATAAAATGATGAATAGATAGACAGATAAATAAATAAATAAATAAATAAATAAAAAAATAAAACACCGATTTGTATTTAACCTTTTGAATGGTATGGCTTCTAAAGTTTAATTAAATGTGGTGTAGTTCTTTTTTTTTTCTTTACATATATTACGTGTCAATGAGTTGTAGCTAAGGGGACATTCTCTCTCTCTCTCTCTCTCTCTCTCTCTCTCTCTCTCTCTCTCTCCCAAAAATTAAGTTACAGGAATTCTAAATTTGATAAGGTTGGGAGAGGGTCATGGTGAAGGGCGCTACTCACGGTAGAGGAGGTGATCCAATAGCGCAGTCACATTTATGCTCCTTGAAATCGCATTAGTGCTCCTCATATCTAAGTAGCAAGTGCCCTACCATCACAAGCAGTAAGAGGCTTCATATTACGTAGGCGTGAGGCAGATTAAGTAAAGATAAGTGGTAATAATTCGTACACACAGAAGGAAATTGAAAAAAAAAGTATGCTAGTATAATATATATAATCATGGACTAAATTTTAAAGGGTGAGGGTATAACACACACACACACACACACACACACACACACACACACTGGCAGCAAATGGAAGGGAAAAAGAGAATATGGTTCATCTGGTTACTGAAAAAGAAAAAAAAAAACATGCATACACATATTGGTTTTGGTTTTTATGGGAAACTATTTTTTTTTTTTTATCGGAATTAACCATTTTTCATTTCTCCTGCAGACTCATGACTATGGCTTTGTTTTTCCTTCCATTGTTGTTGATTATATCACATGCACATTCATATAAACTGATAGGTAGATAAACAGATAGCCAGACTGAGTGAATGATTGACTGAATGATAGATAGACATAAGACAAACATATAGGTATGTAAAGAGACACGGAGAGAGAGAGAGAGAGAGAGAGAGAGAGAGAGAGAGAGAGAGAGAGAGAGAGAGAGAGAGAGAGAGAGAGAGAGAGAGAGAGAGAGAGAGACCTGATACTTTAAAATATACCAGAGAAAACAACAATACTACTGTCGCCGAGATCCATTGAGAGAGAGAGAGAGAGAGAGAGAGAGAGAGAGAGAGAGAGAGAGAGAGAGAGAGAGAGAGAGAGAGAGAGAGAGAGAGAGAGAAGCAGAAACAGAGAGGAAAGTTCTACCTTGCATACAAATTGGCGGAGACTTCATCAATACGTCACGCTGCCCGTCATTCAAGCAGGGGAAAGATTCGAGGTTTGGTTACAGAGAGGTTATCTTTTCTTGTCCAGAGACTAGCGCCATTCCACGATCCGGGACAGAACACCACACCCCTTTGTATTGCTCTCAGCTTTAGGGTGCCGCTCTTATTGGGAACACACGGTGCCAAAACTCTTCTACTGACCTCAAAAGATAAACTTAACTCGTAGCTTCCTGTTAGTCTTTGTGAACACCACCAGAGTCGTAATTCATGAAGTATTGATGACATGCAGTTGCGAGACAGCGACGAACAACAGTTTCTTATAGATTGCACAGGCAGTCCGAGAGTAAAATATGGTAAAAAGTAAATAAAGGTGTCAAGGAAGATAAATTGATGCTATTTCGGGGCAAAGCTGTGTCTATAACTATTTTCAGCAATAACTATTTTCAGTAGAGCGTTGGCCGGGTCATGAGTTCACCCGATGCAGCAGGACAGAACAAGACCAACGGATACTTTCTCCTGGTTTGACACGGCGTGGCGTCCGGTCAGACCAGTGAAATGACGGAGGGAAGCGACAGAATGCAGATGAGGTCGCGAGAAGGATAATGCAGGCAGTGGACGGATAATGAAGCTCTAACACGATCAAAGACTACCAGGCAATGATGCTGAAGACTCGCATCTCTCTCTCTCTCTCTCTCTCTCTCTCTCTCTCTCTCTCTCTCATATATATATATATATATATATATATATATATATATATATATATATATATATATATATATATATATATATATATATATATATAGTTTCGGCAGAGTGATCAAAGTTACATGTTAAAAATACGTCTAATTATAGAGTTGTCATCCTAGTAAGCAAATGTTATGCATTGCCTTCATATTGGAATGGGTGGGATGAGAGAGAGAGAGAGAGAGAGAGAGAGAGAGAGAGAGAGAGAGAGAGAGAGAGAGAGAGAGAGAGAGAGAGAGAGAGAGAGATACGAGTGTCATGTCGTGTAATAAACAATAGTATTAATCATTGCACTGGAAGATGAATCGTGTTATTTTGAAAGACGAAAGACCAAAACACATGGAATATTCTGGGCGGGGAGTCATTACTCAACGAAATACCATTAATAAGCTGAGAGGACTGCCTGTGACAGATTACCACCGCCCTCATTCCGTCGTTTGTGTTTGGAGCAACCGACAAAAATACGACAGTCAAGAATGTGTTGACTTAATATCAACAAACTTAACACATGAAGGAAAACATCAGTAGTCTCGAGTCTTAATAGGTAATCTTAGTTACGTTGACTTTTTATTTACCAATGTCAGTTGTGTAAAGATTCTCTCTCTCTCTCTCTCTCTCTCTTACGTAAGACCACAAATGATTCACGCTGCATCCACTCTCTGGTATAAGAAAGTTGCTAAGGAGCACTCAGGCGATTCTCGTAATTCCCCCTTAGTGCCTGAAGCACCCTGAATTCCGCAGTACAGGCCCGTATTCTGAAACGCTTTACTCTCTCTCACCACGGCTATTTTCAAAGGCCACAGAGATGATTGACTGTGTTCTCAGGAGTATTTCTCCTGTTAATGATGTGAAAATGTTATTAATCTGTCACTAAAACCGTAAAAACACCATTAAGAGCTGGTGTAACTTCAAGCAGAGCCTTTGGAATGTAGTGGAGGTGCAGTGCTGATTCAATTATGGCCCACGGAAGGAGGAAACGCATATATGGCTTGACTCTGCACCTCAGCTTCCTGTGTAGATTCGTGACGTAAGGATGTGATGGTTCGTGAGGTAATCTAGAGCGTGGCTGTGAATGAGGAAACATGACGAAGTGGTCTCTTTAAAGGCAAAATTGGTGATGCAGTCTTAAGATTAAATGGTGAAGCTGTATCTAGGTAAAAATGAAGAAACAGTGTCAAGATTTAAATGATGAAATACTCTCGAGGTAAAAATGGTGAGGCAGTCTCAAGATTTAAATAGTGAAGCAGTCTCAGTCTTAAGGTGGAATTGGTGGAGCAGTCTCAAGGTAAAAATAATGAGGCAGTCTCCGTTTTATGGCCAAAGTAGTGAAGCAGTCTCGAAGCAAAAATGGTGAAGCAATAAGTTTTAAAACATAAATGGTGAAGCAGTTTCGAGACAATAATGATATGCTCGCAATCTTAAAGCAAAAATAATGGAACAGTCTCAGTCTCAAGACGAAAATAGTAAAAAAAAAAAAGTCTCACTGCAAAAAATAGTAAAACAGTCTCGAGGGAAAATGGTGTCAGTACATTGCTCTCAATTTCAAGACAAAAATGGTGAATCAATCATGAGTCAAAAATGATGCAGCTTCAGTCTTAAGGCAAAATTGGTATAGTGAAGCATTTTAAGACAAAAATGGAGCCACGACGCACAAATGGTGAATAGTGTTCAGTGAGAGTGTTAGAAGGCATGTTAAAGCGTGTCCACACTATCAAACAGTGCCCTACGGGCAAACACTGTTACCATATCCCGCCAGTTTGAGTGGCGGGCACGGAGGTGACGTCTGAAGCAGGGAAACGACGGGCAAACATAAACGAGCGGCTGCACGTGAATTCACTTGAGAGAAACATCTGAAACCACCTCGTCTGGTCGGTGGTGTGAAGCACTAAATGTTTCCTCAGACCTAGGTACTTACTTCCTTCACCTTTCTGTTCAGTGTGTATCGTAATCATGTCAGGCCGTCCCTCTACTATTTCCAAAGAACTTACAAACATCCACACGGTTAATTGACATGTACTGGGAACACCCTTGCTTATGGAATGTTAAAAGTGAATTTTATAAGGACAGAAATAAACGTGCAGTGGCTCTGACAGCAATAACAAAGGAAATGCAGAAGACGTATGCTTCCGTTACTACAGGGGATATAAAGAAGAAATTGGATACAATACGAAATCAGCACCGACGTGAAATGAGGCTGGAACAAAACTCTCGCAAATCAGGAACTGGGACGGATGACGTTTACACCCCCAAATTGTGGTGCTTTGATGACCTTTCATTCCTCAATGATAGTGACATAATGAGACCATCTCTCTCAAACGTCGATCCTGACACCAGCGAGGCAGCTGTGGAGGAACATTCCGATTATGAAGTAAGTAAAAGTACCGTCCCGGACAGAACTGTGGACTAGATTTCACTGTATGAGGTAGTCTTATAATATTTTGTATTTTCATATGTTTCTCTCTCTCTCTCTCTCTCTCTCTCTCTCTCTCTCTCTCTCTCTCTCTCTATCTATCTCTCTCTCTCTCTCTCTCTCAACAGAAAGTAACTTTTAATCGTGGGGAAGACAGGATGAGGTGATGAATAAATAGAGATAATGCGTGAAAGGGTTGTGCAACAGACTACTATATTTCCATTATGAACAATAACAATAATAAGAGAAGATGCTGAAGTTCATGTAGTACTAGTAAAAAAAAAGAAGAAAACATAGGTAAAGGCTTATTTTATTTGTTTACCAATCCCTGACTACAAAATTCATTAGGAAATACAAATGCATAATTATGTACCTATGTATATAGACTTCCTACACAATTACTATTCACCTATCGATTTGTTCTGCCATGACACTGCTCCTTCATCGCTGAAGTATTCCATATAATTTCACGGATAATCTTACCATCGATCACATCATTCCGGCTCACCCTCTGTAGTCCTGGTAACTCGGGAGTTTGTCGCCAGTTTCCAGGAATAATGTGTCCTCTTGACACGCCTCCAACATCTAAACATCCTTCAGGCGTGTAATAGCATATATGGTCTCTTCTCAGTAAGTTATACAAACTAGTACATGCTAAAACAATATTTTCAACCTTTGATGGATCAATAGGTGACAGAACAGAAACACTCGAAATCTGTTGGCCAAAATGCCAGATGCATTTTCCACTGTACGCCTTGCTCTGGTGAGACGATATGAGAAAATGCGTTCTCTTCTAGACTGATTTCTATGAAGAAAGTGTTTCATGATGTGCCGGCGCAAAGGAAATGCGTCATCTGCCACAAACACGTATGGTAATATTACATCACTTCCTGTCATCATTCGATCCCCAGGCAGACCAGCAGTATGATTTCCAATGCGGCTACTGATAGCGCACTTGTCACACACTGCCATTTGGACCTGTGTCGACACATATAAATTCACAATTTGCATCACATATGACAAGGAGTACAATGCTGTGGGTGCCTTTGTAATTGTAAAAGTATGAACCACTAGCATGTAGAGGCCTTGTCGATACGTTTCCCGTCAATAGCCCCCAAACAGTTTGGGAAATCCCATTTTCTCTGAAACCCGTGCGCCACACTCATCCACTCCTCTGGTGTTGTAGGCGTCTGTAAATGAAATGTATTAAGTTATGAAAATTCATAAGTTTCAAATAAGGTTATGTAATTAGGTTTCACTTATTTCAGTATTCTCTCTCTCTCTCTCTCTCTCTCTCTCTCTCTCTCTCTCTCTCTCTCTCTCTCTCTCTCTCTCTCTCTCTCTCTCTCGTTCATTTGTATTTTCATACATGTATTTATTTATTACACATGCAGTACAGTGTTCTATTCTCAACATTCTAGATTTTCAATGATCCATTACTGACGGGAGAAGATGCAACCTCTTCTGCACCAAGAATACCAGTAATGCTCAGTCTGCGGAGTCTACTGTCTATCCTAGGCTATCCACACGTTCAACCAAATGTCACATTTCACCTACACCATCTACTAGCAAACGATCAGCCAAAACGGTATGTGACGATATAGATGATGGCATTCAGGAAGCTCTCCATCAACTGAGGGGTATGTCGTCTACACAAGACACTGGTCCGGGCTACAGCGCATTTGCTAACGTAGTTGCAAACGATCTGCGACAACTGACCGGAGAAACCAAAATTTTTGGATGAGAAACTCATATATGATGTGATTTTCCTGACTAAACTTGGGCGGTTCTCATCTTCATCAATGGTTAAAGAGTAGCATCATTGTGTTTTATATGGCTATTCACACACTGAATTGTTTCTATAAATTACTGCAACTTTTCATCTCTGCAGTATTGCAGGATGTGGTCACAGGTTTTTTGTAGAACGTATGTGTAGGTGTTTTTTGTAGAACGTATGTGTATTTAAGTATATATAATTGGTACAAATTACACTATTGATATTACTTAAATTACGCACACATGTGCCTCTGTAATGGATGACTGATGTGATTGTACTCATACATAGAGTTCAACACGCAATATGTACTTAAGCTGAATAAAGTTGGTTCTCTCAATTATTTGCGTTCTTTAAAACTAATGAGGAAAAAATAAGATCCTTTTTATGTGCACAAGAGTTTTAACCAACTACTCACTTTTAAGTAATAGTCTCTGAGAACAATACATATGGCTTCACATGTTTCTGGTATAATGAGCGACAAACTGCTTCGATATCCTCGTAGAGTACTGCAGCGCTGTGTATGAACACCCAGATGCCAAAAATCTGAGAGTTGCTTCAAGACGAGCCTCTGCACATATACTCTGCCTCAGGAGGGTATCCTGCTTTATGTATGGTTCCACTTTCGCAAGGAGAGTATATAGAAACTGTTTACATCCATTCTCATGTTCTGGATGAAATCATTTTAACGTTCATCATGCAGTTCACGTAATAAAGTCGCATGACTTCCCAACTCTCCTCTTCTGCTGGAGCCATTCTTTACACCACACTCTCTTCTGAGATCTGACTTGTTTTCTCTCTTTCACACTAGCTGCAAGAATGATCCAGCACAAGGCTATTTTTTTCTTGTCTGCTGTGCTAGGCATGGTGAAACCGCTCGCACACTTCGCTATCCTTTTAATGCTTACTGAATGACTTGAACTGCCCAGCAGAACTACCTCTCGAGCGGTGTCGAGTAGTATACGAGACAATACAGGCAAACGCTGCCCGGTGGGGGTAGAGCCTGACGGGTTCTTTCCACGAGTGAAGGGTTTGCATTAATCTGGTAGCACTTTGTTACCATATCAGTGCCCGTAATTTTTACGCTTCTGACGTCACCAACTAAGCATAGTAGTATGGTAACAGTGTTTGCCCGTCGGGCACTGCTCGATAGTGTGGACACGGCTTTAGGGAGTCAGTGCACAGCAACACTTTGCACAAACAATGGCGAGGTAGTTCAGAATAGCACTACAAACAAAACAAAGTTGTGACCTCACAGCTTTAGACAACCAGAAAGGTGAACGAGTGTGTTAGGTGGGATGACGGGGGAGGGCTGACCTCTTCCTCTCTTGTTTAATATTTAATCAGACTATGTTGGAAAAATGCTTCATAAAATCAGATTTTTCTCTTGGAGTTTCTCTGAATTTCAATAGAAATTTCATGCATGTAAGTATTTTTATTTATTTCGTGATGCCAGTACATCAAAAAGTTCCAGAGAAAAGACCATAAATTGTTGAGGGCGGCGGCTCGCACAATCTGATGCAGC
>NC_087154.1:6827500-6830000 GCF_035594125.1 Scylla paramamosain
ACGCACTACGAATCCAATGAAGGGAGGGCATACTGGGGTGTGAAGAGCTGGCAGGTGCTCGTATTGTCTTGGTCAGAAGTCAAGCAACGCACCCCACTCTCTTTCCTACAATCTGAAGTTCTCTTATCTGCTACCAATTTGAAACACCAAGGGAGGAATATACGGTAACAAAAACGAAAGAAGGAAGAAAGGTTGAAGGAAGAAATTTATCAGTTGTCATATTGCTGACATTGTACCACCTTACATGCAGAATTTCACAGCACGCCATAAAACTCATTTCAGCACCCTGTGTGTGTGTGTGTGTGTGTGTGTGTGTGTGTGTGTGTGTGTGTGCTGGCACCATGTTAAGAAGCACCACCCTAGTGGTATAAGCTGTACTGTAGTTACTCAGGTTTTCAAAGGTATTTTCATGACTGTGGTGATGGCTTAATGTGTATTCTGCATCATAGGTAGGGAAATATATCAATAAGAAGCCGAAAAATCATCTCCGAAGCCTTTGAAATTAGGCCCGATGAGAGTACAAAGGGTTCCAGAACACTGGCCACGAAAGACGTCCAGGAGCAGTGACTCATTGTATTAGCAGGCATGACCTTACCTTTCACCTCCACCTCTAAGTCTACTATTGATCTGCACCTCACGCCGTGACTGATGTAAAAATGCTCCGATTATGAAAACCTCCCAATATTTTATGACCTTGATTCTGGACTTCCACCCTCACCTACAATTTTTTTTTTCTGTAGATTTTCAGGGAAAAACGTATTTTTCCCTACCCTCCTACACTTTTTTTCCAGTCTTTGCCTCGCCCGCCTCGCATGACTAAAGGGAAGAAAAAAAAAAAAAAGGAAAAAAACGACATGACTTGACGTCTGTAGGCGTTGCTTACTTTTTTATTGATTTTTTTTTTTTTTAATGTACGTGTGTTGGGAAAAATAGCTCGTGTATTGTCTGCTGCATGACTTCCTGTGTGTGTGTGTGTGTGTGTGTGTGTGTGTGTGTGTGTTTTCCTTAGTCTTCTTACATACACACCAATCACTAATTCTCTCTCTCTCTCTCTCTCTCTCTCTCTCTCTCTCTCTCTCTCTCTCTCTCTCTCTCTCTCTCTCTCTCTCTCTCACCTGTGTGTGTGTGTGTGTGTGTGTGTGTGTGTGTGTGTGTGTGTGTGTGTGTGTGTGTGTGTGCGAATAAGTAAGTAACAGTTATTGCCATACAAATTTCACACAAGTTCTTATATGCATTCTAATAACAATGACACAGTTTGTCGAGCCGGAGTTCATTGACTGATAACTTGAGGCAGCAAAATGTGGCAAGAACAACTGCTTAAAGGTAAATCATATAAAAGGTACACATTATGAATTTCTAAATTAATTTTTCAAACGAACCTACCTCTTTACATAAGGTAACAAACTCAGACATACAGGAATTACTTATATATACACATAAACATGCTATATATACACATTGGCAACTTCATGTATCAAGCATCAGACATACAGACACTTAACCCATTCGAACACAAAACCACATACAAATATTCACTCACAAGTATCTACGTATGTACAGTCGCGGTCATAAGTTGCTTCCTGCTTCGTCGCCATGATGACGGTGCTTCTTGAGGACAGGAGTGGGAGGTGCCGGCGGGATGGGAGAAGGACCTTCCCTCTCCTACCCTCCCCCCTCGCCAGCAACTCGCACGCCTCTCCTCACGACGCGCCGTTCTTCACGTTTATATTGAAATATCCTGCTGTTTTTAAGAATAATTTTCTTATGAAAAGACAGACTATTAAGTAACTAGAGACCATAACTTATTACATTATTGTAAAATAACAGTTTTCTTGTTTAAATTGGACATACTAAATTAATATCATTCTTCCTTGTGTGAGGAATATTCTCTACTTATTTAAATACTCCACTTTGCTCTTGGGTTTTTGTGTAATGAGTAAAAGTTTAGAGTTTTTGTTTCAGAGAAAACTTGAGCAGTAGAATAAATTTTTAAAAGAAAAAATATACACCTCAAAATTTCTTTTTTGGTTTCTAACAGTTTACTTAAAATTTAAGGCCATGAACATCTCCAAATAAAAACACAGCAAATAATGTGTGGATAACAGAGTGCATTGTAAATACTGATCATTGCCTCCGGGGTCAAGTTATGACGGATTCTGCATAATATTCCAGTTATAGATAGTTTGTGTGTATGTGTGTTCCCAGCCTGACACCCACACATCACACAACACACACATGAATGTACCAGCCTCCACTCAACTTCGTGTGCACGCTCCCCTCGCCAAATTAATTAAGCTTCTCAGGTAATCAATTTAATCAGAATCCACCAAGATACGCAGTTGTCATGCCTCGCAGTAACCATAACAAAACGTAGGTGCTGATTCTAGCAGGAATCTGCACCGAATGTAAACAGACAGAAACAAATCAACATTGAGAACATGCAGACAACGTTTTCAGATAACCTTTTCACATCAATTTAAAATTTTTTTTTTTTTGTTCT
>NC_087154.1:6832500-6915000 GCF_035594125.1 Scylla paramamosain
GAATAAAGGGAATATAACACACAACACTGAACGCACTCGGAAGCGTAAGAGGAAAAAGAAAAAAAGGATTGAATAATGGAGGTTATGATGATGGGAAAGGTGACAGTGGCGAAATGGTGAGGGGGAAAGGAAATGTAAACGCAAAATGAACTCATCATTTTGCAAAGCAGATGCATATCGTAAAGGAACAAAGAGCAATACAAATATGTATGGATATCAAAGAGAAATGGTAAAGGACATGAGCAAAGAGACATTACGTAAATGGGTGGAAATTATTCGTACATAGACGAGTAGAAGTCCTGAGTATGAGGAAGACAGATGCTGGAAAAAAGCTGGAAAAAAGCTGTAGTTATTGGGAAGTCCTTCAAAATTTTATAATTCAGCATGGATAGAAGCAAAATTACCTTTCTTTCTTGGATAAAAGCGATAATCAACAAGAAAGAGGACAAAGAGAAGAATATTATCTTTATACATATTCCCTCTAGGCAAGGGATGAGTTGTGTAGCTAGTGTTCGGTAAAGTCGGATAGACAGTTAGTCGAAAAATGTTGAAGATCTCTAAAGTATTGGTTCTATCCGGTTTAAATTTGGCAACATGGAAGAAGAGACAAGAAGTAATTTTGCAAGGCAGGATTAGTACAGCTTATGAGAGACTGGTCAGTAAGTATGAAAACATAAAAAAAAAATAAAAAGATATTTCGGAGCAGCACAAGAATTAAGATCAGGCATTGGCTTATGCAAGTGATACCTGAATATTAGAGGGTCAAAGGTCGAGGAACAACCAATGGGAATAATAAATAAGAGAGAGAGAGAGAGAGAGAGAGAGAGAGAGAGAGAGAGAGAGAGAGAGAGAGAGAGAGAGAGAGAGAGAGAGAGAGAGAGAGAGAGAGAGAGAGAGAGAGAGAGCTATAAATCATTGTAATTGTTCTCACCTCTCTCGTTCCTTCCTCTCGCTCATCACAAGATCATCGCTCTCTCATCTCACTTCCCAAGCAACTGCCGAGGCTTCCCACACTCCTCGGACCCAATAATTCCTCACTCACACGCGTAACTGCTCCCCCGCGTCTCATTTAATACATCTGTGTCTCCCGGTCTCTCTCAGTACCCCTACCTCAGCCGTACGCAACGCAACTACCCCTTCAAACTTGCACATTTTCGCCTACATAGATATAACCCGCTGCTTCTATCCCTTTCCCCTTAAAAGTCCTCCCAATCTTGCACCCGATGACTCACCCCTGCTGCCCCCGGTGTGCTGTGGTGCGATCTCTGCGTACTATAAGAATAAATTGTACTGGTCCAGTTTCTCCGGTTTCGGGGTTTATTATAACTCAATTTCTAGTCCCCGGTATTCCTCATCATTTAAGTTCTTGTGGTGTTTTTATTTTGCTTGCCTCTCCTGTATATATCTCTACTTGCATTACACTCCACCTGTTATCACCATTGTTAGGAATCAAGCTCGCATCGTCTTCCAAGATTTACCTCCTAATCGCTTTCTATGTTCATATCTGAGTGAATGACCTAACTCATCTTTTTTTTTTTATTATTTTAACTTATACACCACTGCGTCAATTAATAACATAAGCAGTACTTGCATGAACACGCCCTGCAGCTTTAAAGAAGACCAATATTTCCTTCATAAAGTATAAAGACGATCCTTCCATCAAAAAGTGTTTCCCCCCCCAAGACGCGCTAAGTCAGTGTGGTGTGATATTGACTTACCTCTCAGACGACCAACTTCTAGACACCCATCATAGCCTCTCACATCCTTACCGTGGCCCCTCTCCCTCCCCCTCCCCATCCCCTCCTTTACACGGCCGACGGAAATTAATGGAGGAGGTTGTGGAAAAGCCTTCATCAGTGGACTAGTAGATGATGACAACAACAACGACGACGACAACGATAATGATGATAATGACTCTCCTCCTGCACGTGTCAGCTGTCTTTGTACGTGGAAGCTTTATACCGCCACTAAACTAACGTCGCTTTAATCTATAAACCTTCAAACACCTGGCATGTAGCTACTCGTATTTTTATTAATCTTCTTGAGTGTCCTTCAGAAACCTGCCACACCACTCCTTCAGTACATACGCTTGCTGAACTGAGCTTCTTTCATTGCGCTACAACTCAGTCTCAATTAGTAAACCAGGTAATGTAAACCTCTCTTCTTGCTGCTCTTAGCGCGCTGTTATGATCGTCTTTTCTTAAAATTCAGAATGCTAAAAATAGAGAGAATATGGGTTGGTTGTTTTTTTTTTTTTACCTATTTTAAAAGATTATGGCACCAAAAGAGGTGTCCAAAAAGTTGCAAGTAATTATGGGAAACATGGTCAGGTAATGTAAAGGTGAAAGATTCCTTCGCAGTTTGGGTAGCCTCTGTTATCCTCACCAGCCACACTTTCGGAGCTTCTTATGAGTGTCATTTCGTCCTTGACACGAATAAGCGAATTCATCACCTACTTCACCACACAACTTTTCTTTCTTATTACTTCTGAGCATGTATTTATCTATTTACTTATTTCCTTTCTTTCTTTGTATTTTATTTATATATGTTATGGGTGTAAGGGAGACTGTCCAAGAATTAAACAAAAATATAGATAAAATCCCGTTTAATTGCCGTTTCCCGCAAGGTCGACAAGATGAGAGTAGAAAATAAAAATAAACGGTTTAAGCCAATTTAGTTCAGCTGTCTTTCACCTTTAGAAATTCCTACTAAATACCATCGATCTCGAGTTTCTTTTCATACCATTCTCTTTAGGATCTTCGACACCTCATTTATATCACCTTACATTCTCTTCAAGACTCATTTCACACGTTTAGTATCACACATTCTCTCCAGGGCTCAAAACATCTCACTTTAGCACTGTACATTATCTCCAAACTCTAAACCCTTCACTTCATCAACATTACGCCCTCTACTTCCACACTTCTACCACCTCTACTAATCTACTGCTAGTTTACACGAACGAAGCCCCACCAAAGTAAGCGCCTCGTCCCAGCCAGCGCCTCGTCCACAACCTACCAAACTCGTTGCTTAGCCTGATGCTCGGAGCAGTAAATCGCCTATCCAAGGTTATGTAGTGTGGGAGTGAACGCGTCCGGCCGGCGAGGAAATTAGGTCTGGGATGGAGGCAGCGGGTACAGGAAGAGAGAGGAAGGAGACGTGAAGCAAACGAATATGGAGTAAGAGGGAGGCGGAGAGAGACAGACGGGAGGAGAAGGAAGGGTGGTAAAAGTACAAGAAGGAGGAAAAACATGACAGTAACGAGGTGTGTGGACTGTCTCGGTTGAAATATGGCAGTTACCCCGTTTCCATTATTTTCTTTTTCGCCTGGGAAGAGGATGGAGGGGAGGAGGAGGGGTGGGGTGGGGGTTACTTGGAGGTAGCCAGGCTGGGAGAGCAGAAAAAATGGGGTGACAGAGGAGTGATGATCTGTTAGGGGTGAGGTCGCTGGGGTGAAGGGTGAGGCAGGACGAGGATAAAAGTAGGTGAGGGTCCAGAGGTGGTGCTGAAGGTTAGGGTGAGAGGAGAGAGGCGGAAGGGTGAAGAGGTGAGGGGTGGAAGGGTAAAAATGAGAGGTGAAGGAGGGTTATGGTATGTTGGTTCGCACTGCAGGGGTCACCAAAATAGTCCCTTACTGCAAGCCAATATATGTTGTTGCTTTGCGTTGAGAGAGAGAGAGAGAGAGAGAGAGAGAGAGAGAGAGAGAGAGAGAGAGAGAGAGAGAGAGAGAGAGAGAGAGAGAGAGAGAGAGAGAGAGAGAGAGAGAGACCCATTTCGAAAACAAAATGTATTATTCATGTTTTGTTTGTTTCATGTTACTCTTGCAATCTGGCATGGGCATTGCAGTCTGGCAGGCGCGCGCGCGCACACACACACACACACACACACACACACACACACACACACACACACACACGATACAGGTACTTTTTTTTTCTGATATAATTTCCCTTCTTTCCTGAGTTAATGATGAGGGTTCTGAATACTTCAAATCCTTCACATTTCTGGACTGTGTACCGGAGTCTTTTGAAAGTAGTAAGGGTGCAGCAGAGAAGTGTTTCAGAATATGGTCCTCCGTGTGTGTGTAAGGTGGGCGGCGCTGGTAAGGAGGTCTATGGCTTTGGCAGAGTGGATTCAGTAGATGTAGGAAATTTTAGTGTTTAGGATATGATGGATATGGGTTTTATTATTAAGTATTTAATTAAAGGTGGAGTTTTAAAACACCTCTAACGCTGAATTGCCTTTTCTTCTTGTATTCTTTTTTTTTTCTTTGTTGTTTTTCCAGTGATGGGAGAGACAATTCGTAGCTTTTCCTTCACTTACAATTTTTTTTTTTTTTAGTTCTTGTGTTTTTTCTCGTTGTGCATGAAAAAAAATCTACCACTACTGTTTCTACTACTACTACTACTTTTTTCCCCACGAATATTCTTTTGACTTCGAGCTTTCCATCCTTGTACATAAAAAGGACTACTACTACTACTACTACTACTACTACTACTACTACTACTACAACTACTACTACTACTAATACTACCAGCACTACCACCACCACCATAGCCATAATCTCCCACATTCTCGGGAACACTAACATTCCTGCACGTTCTCCCTCCACCACATTCACTCCCTCCTCCCTCTCCCCGCCATTTCTCTGCTATATCCTTGCAATATTTCCATTCCGTCCTTGACTTTTCCTTGGTAATCCTTTAAGACTGCTAACTTTTTCGGAGATTCAAATATCCTTCCTTCCCTCTCTCCTCTGTCCCTTGTTTCACTCTCCAACTCTTCCTTTCACTCTTCTTTTACTTCTGATTCCTTCCTCATCCCTCCCACTATCCCTCTCCTTTTCCTTTTCTTTATTTTCCTCCCTTCGTTCTCTTCTACTAATCTCCTTCCTCACCTCTCGTTCTCCCTCACTTCTTTCACTTCCTCTTCACTGTTCACTCCGTTTTACTAAGCTGGATTCGGCAAAAAAAAAAAAAAAAAATAAAATAATAATAATATTCCCTTTCAATCCTTCCTTCTCCGGTTAATACTTTCACTATCTGTCTTCACATATCCTCTTAAAATCACAAAATTCATCTGTTTTACATTTTCCCCCCTCCTTACATTTTTCTCTTGCCCTCCATTCACCTCCTTCCTTTGTAGTTCCTACTTCGTGTCCATCTTAACTTTTTTGCCGCCTCGTCCTCACCCTTCACACGTCACCAAGTCCATCTGAGGTCTTCTTTCTTCTCTTTCCTTTTCTTCTCCAGCGTCCTTCTCCTCTTATCGACAATTGCCTTCACTGACTATCACCTTTAAACAAGCTGCATACTAATACCGCACAGTCGAGAACTCACACACACACACACACACACACACACGCCAGCTCGACCTTGCGTCACACGTCATCACTCCGACACAATACGAGTGGTAGCTGTCCTTTACTGCTTGGCTCCAGGGGGATTTCTTTGTTACCATGGTAATTTTTTGCATTCAGTTGTACACTCGTCCCCCCATTCCCCCCATCCCCCGTCTCTCTCTGTCTCTCTCTCTCTCTCTCTCTCTCTCTCTCTCTCTCTCTCTCTCTCTCTCTCTCTCTCTCTCTCTCTCTCTCTCTCTCTCTCTCTCTCTCATGCAAGAAATTAACACTCCTTTTCCTGAGTACGCGTTGTTTGGCATTCCGCACCAAGGCAGAGAAGACAAGGTCACCCTGCTGGCCTCTTTTTCCTGCTCCAAATCCTGTCAGTCCACGGCTCTTTATTTTCTTTTCTCTGTGAGTGTGAAGGACACCAGCCAAAAACAACGAAAGCTAAGAAATAAAAAAAACTCACTATATTCCTTTAAAAAAGTAAATGAAGACTTGAATCGCTAAGATTAATAGCAAGTCAAATATTATTACATCGTAAACATTGATGAAAAACTGCGTGATATCTTAGCCCCGTGACAGTTAAACAAGGATGCCACATTAAATTGGAGAAAGTCAGTGAACCAGTACGTGAATCAGAGAAACTCGTTACAGGTACAGTTGTCACTAGCTCTATGAACTCAGAACAAGATCTTTTATCATGAAAACCTCTGGCGCAGAATGATGAGAATTCCCTGGACTGCTCGAGTTTCAAATAGAGTGGTGTTGACAAGAGCAGAGATAGAGAAACTGTTGATGAAAAGCATAAAGTGGAGGTCGTAAATCTTCGCTGGTCCTGAGAGAGAAATTGCTGACGGGGTAGAGTGGAGGGTACGAGAGCAGAAGGATGGTAGAGAATCAAGTATACAGAAGTAGTGTTGGATCAGTTCGTAGAGAAATATAGGGTAGTGGATATGATCCTATATTCTGAAATACTTTCGCACCGCACCCCGATTACCTTCAGAAGCCCCTAGATGAAGCTACATAGGTTTGTAAGGATGTTTTTACGGTTCCAGTGACAGATTAACAAGATTTCTACTTTTATAGAATCGGGAGAAACACTCTTGAGAACACAACTAATCACCTCTGTGGCCTTGGAAAATAGTCGTGGAGAGAGAGGAAAGCGTTTCAGAATACAAGACCTGGACATGTTTAGACCCCCCTTCACACGCGAAGAAACAAACATTAACTCTCCACTGAGGAACAAGATTGTGAAAGAAAACCATAAAATAATGACGAAAAAAGAAAAACTCTCTCCACTGAAGATAGCGAGTGAAATCCAGAAAAAAAAAAAAATGACAAAAAATATAAAACTTAGATTACAAAAAGTATAAATACATATGACTTGAGCGTTAACTCACTGAGGAAAAAAAATCTTTGTACACGTAACCTAAGAAATCTATGAACTAAGTGTTAATTTATTGGTCTTGTTTGTGAGTACAACCAAGAAAATACATAGTGAAACGAAGAAAAAGAAAAAAAAAAACTATCTAACAGTTGCGAATGAAATTCTGAAAATATAAAAAAAGTAAAAAAAAAAAATAAACTTAAAAATTATAAATATGATTATGTTAACAAGGAAACAATTGAGTTATTCTCCACTGGGGAACAAGATTGTAAACGGAAACCAGAAAGTAATGAAAAAATCTGTTAACGAAGAAACAATAGATTAATGCTTCACTGAGGAACAAAATTGCGAATGGAAACCAGAAAATAATGAAAAAAAGAAAAAAAAAATCTTAATGAAGAAACAATTGAGTGACGCTCCACTGAGAAACATGATTGATAAAGAAAATCCAAAAAATAGTGAAATAAGAAAGAAAATCCATTTGTTAACGAGGAAAAATTAAGTGTCTCTCCACTGAGGAACAAGATCTGTGAAAGGAAATAAGAAAAATAAATAAATAAATAAATAAACCCTTAAAAATATATACATTCGTAACATAAGATGCCTATGTACTGAGTGTTAATCAGGAGAAAACAAAAACAATAATAAATAATAAATGAAAAAATAATGAAAAAAAAAATCTTCATTAACTAAGAAGCCTAAATATTGAGCGATGCTCCTCTGAGGAACAAGACTGTGAGAAGAAATCAGAAAAAAAAATGAAAGGAAAAAAAAAGATCGAAATCCCGAAAAATCTGTGATTTGAGTGTTAATGCAAAGAGGAACAAGATTGTGAAAGGAAACCAGGAAAACCAGGAAAACCAGGAAAACCAGGAAAAAAAAAGAAGAAGGTTAAAAAATTCTATCTTTTAACGGTGGAGCATAACCACTGGCTCTCCTCTGAGGAACAATATTGTGAGTGAAATCTAGAAAACAATGACAAAATTAAATAAATTAATAAAATGTTGAAAAAAAATGTGAATAGTGTGTTAACTGAGGAACAAGTTCATGAGTGCAACTAAGAGAATAATAAAAAAAAATTTCTAACCATTAATTAAAGACAGTAAAGGCCTAAGCATTCAATGACTCTCCACTGAGGGACGAGATTGTACTAAAATTCAGAAAATAATGACAAAAAAGTAAAAAAAAAAAATAAAAAATCACAAAAAAAAAAATCTGTGGCCCAAGAAACAACGGAGTGATATTCCACTGAGGAACAAGATTGTGAATGGAAAACTGAGAAAAGAAAAAAAATGAATCATAAACATTGACTCTCCACTGACGACCAAGACTGTGATTGGAAAAAATAATGACAAGAAAATAAAAAAAAACAAAAAAACAAGCAGGTCTGTGAATGCAACCAAGAAAATAATGTGAAAAAACTTGTATCCAGTAGTTGTGAATGAAATCCAAAAAAAAAACAATGACAAAAAGTAAGAAAAAAAAAAAGCTTTAAAATCGCAGAAAGAAAAGGTCTGTTAGCGAATTAACAATCGAGCGATATTCCACTGAGGAGTAAGAATGTAAATGAAAACCAGAAAATAATGACAGAAATTAAATAAATAAATTAAAATTAATATTAACAAGTGAGTGATACTCTACCGTGGAATAAGATTGTGCCTGAGAGGAAATCTGCGAATAATGACGGAGAAAAAAAAAATTGTATTAAATAACCTAAGAAGCAAAGAAATTGAGTGTTAATCCACTGAGGAATATGATTGCGAAGGGGAACCAGAAAACAATAAAAAAAAAAAGATATCACTTACTGGAGAAGCATCAACATGACCTCTCCACTGAGGATTGTTAGTGAAATCAAGAATATAACAAAAACTAAATAGAAATTTAAAAATAAGAAAATAAATTTACATTTAATGACAAACCAAAAAAAGTTACAAAAAAAATTCTGTTAACAAGGAAACAATCAATAAAGCGACTGAAAAATTCTATCCAATAATGAAGAAACATTAATTAAGTGACTCTCCGTTGCAGAACAACATTGAGTGAAATAAAAAATAATAATGCCACAAAACAACAACAAAACAACAAAGAAACAACTGAGTGATATTCCACTGAGGAACAAGAATGTGAGAAGAAAAAAAAAGAATAAAGACAGATAAAACCCATAAAAAATAAACAAAACAAAAAAATTTGTGCCAAGGGATAACTCACCTAAGAATAAGTCAGTCAGTGCAACACGCAAGACGATGATGACAAAGTAAATGTGAAAAAAAAAAACTTACACTCGCTTATGAAGAAGTTGGTTGGTACTATCCTGTACTTATGCTGCTTCTTAAAACGTCTAACTTTCACATAATTGATCATTAGTACAATTTTAGTACAATTTTATATTAGTAGAATTCCGCATTTTTCTTACAGATAATAAAAATAAAATAAAGTTTAAAGTTTTCATATTGTTTCCTTCTGACCAGAGAGAACTGGTTATGGTATTGGCTTGAATGGGCACAGTAATCAGTGAGAGAGAGAGAGAGAGAGAGAGAGAGAGAGAGAGAGAGAGAGAGAGAGAGAGAGAGAGAGAGAGAGAGAGAGAGTGAGGAATAGGAGGGAGTGGGTCTCGTCTTGATGCCACGGATCGGTTCATATTTAGAGAATGAAGGCAGCTATTCTTGCCATTAGATTGTGTAAGGATCGCCACACTTTTTTTTTTATATCTCTACGGCCTCGAGTAGCCCAGTGGTATAAAGGTCGACTCGTTAGCAAGACTGAAAGTTCGACCCCAGCTTACACTGTCTTGGTTGTAAAGTCCATCAGGAGGCGTGTTACATTCTTGCTGGGCAAATTTTATTTATTTTTTTTCATATTTGCTCATCGTGAATGTCATTTGTTTTTTAAGTTGGATCGTCGTAAGGAAGATGTAAAGAAATAATGGATTTTCAATTACATGTATTAGCAGAATCATACATTGATACGTTAAACATTCGGAAACCAAATAGATGCGTAGGACGATACTGGCTTGTACAGAGGAGGAAGGAAATTTAGTAATACAGAAATTTAAGGAAATCATATAAGTACTTGTACTAGAGAAACGTATACAAAATAGGGAAATACATACGTACATACCAATCAGAATAATAATAAAAAAAAAATGAGTAAATAAACAGATAAATATAAGCAGTTACACTTAACTAGATCAATTATTATACGAACCAACAACAACAAACAACAACAACAACGACAACGACAACAACAATAACAACAATATCTAGAACAACAAATGATAATTACTAGGGCATATTTGACGCTGTCGGGACAAGACGCAGAGGTTTTAAGCAAAAGAAAGGATCTCTCTCTCTCTCTCTCTCTCTCTCTCTCTCTCTCTCTCTCTCTCTCTCTTCAAAAGTTTAGTACTTTAAAACGTGTATTATCTATATGAAATTTATATTAGTAATAATAACAATAATAATAATAATAATAATAATAATGATAATAACAATAATAATAATAATAATAATAATAATAATAATAATAATAATAATAATTATTATTATTATTATTATTATTATTACTATCATTATTATTATTATCATCATCATCATTACTAGTACTAGTAGTACTCGTAATAGTAGAAGTAATAGTAGTAAAGCACTAGTAGTACTAGCATTAGTAGTAAAAACAGTAGTAGCAGTAGTAGTACTATATAGTAACAGAAGCAGTAATATCAATAGTACTACTACTACTACTACTACTACTACTACTACTACTACTACTACTAGTAGTAGTAGTAGTAGTAGTAGTAGTAGTAGTAGTAGTAGTAGCGGTAGTAATAATAAAAAAAAGTATTATGAAAAATAATCATCATATAAGGTTGTTAATGATTGGATGACGCAATGCCTCGCAGGTTTTCTATTAATAGCGGCCAGAGAGGGACCACCTCCAGAGCCCCAACACGCTATGTGTACGTATTTCCCTGCCTGTGAACTCTACAAAATAAGAGAGGATGGAGATCCATTGAGGGTCTCGTCAAGTTAATCAATTAAAACTATGATGGGTTAAAACTTTTCACCTGAAGAATATAGTCCAACAAATGATTCTCAAGACTGCAGGACGAAAACACACACACACACACACACACACACACACACACACACACTCTCAGCCACTCTCTCTCTCTCTCTCTCTCTCTCTCTCTTCTCATAAGAACAAAAACTAGCTACAGCTAACAAGAGACGAGTTCATATCCTTGACAACTTAATCTGTAGCAACAACAACCTTTGCATCAGCGCAGAATTCCCACTGAAGAGCGAAGTGTGTGAGGACAGACTAGGGGTAAATAAGACGGTCATTATCAAAAAATGGATAAGGAAGAAATAACGCGAGTGTAATGTTGAAATCAGTTCCAACACTGAAACCTAATGAATTATGCAGTTTTTTTTATAATATAGAATGATGGAAGAACAATGGATAAGTATTTGAATAAAGTTTTCAAAATTGATCTTTAAACAGAAGCATTGTTGTGAAAAGCAAGAGGTGGGAGGAAGAGCCGCCCACGTTTTCACAAATCAAATACTGAGACAGGACAACACAACTTTGGCTTAAATTACTGTGACGCGTAACAAGGTAATCATAACTAACTTGAGACACACACACACACACACACACACACACACACACACACACACAGTTAATGTTGCTAATTAACATGCGTTTTTGTGCTGTTCAAGAAAGTCTTCGCAACAGTCCTTTCCCCCAATCTCTCTCTCTCTCTCTCTGTTTGCTGAAGGCTACTATATTGGACTCTATATAGCGCCTTAATTGTCAGCCGGTTCATCCCCACTGCAGCTGCTGTCGCTGCTGTTGTCCGCCGTCCCTCCTGCAGACACGTCACACAATGGACGTCTCGAGGGACACCAGCACTCGGTCCCTCTGTTGACTCGGCGAGACACACTACAGGCCGCGAGAGAGAGAGAGAGAGAGAGAGAGAGAGAGAGAGAGAGAGAGAGAGAGAGAGAGAGAGAGAGAGAGAGAGAGAGAGAGAGAGAGAGAGAGAGAGAGAGTGTAAGGGCGGATTTGATACTAAGACAGACAGGGACAAAGATAAGGACACACACACACACACACACACACACACACACACACGGATATTTAGACAAAGACACAAACATACACAAAGACGTTCAAATACCTTTAATCCGACTGAAAGACTCGACCTTGACCACCTAACAGTGTGTGTGTGTGTGTGTGTGTGTGTGTGTGATCAATGCTAAAAAAAAAAAGGAAAAAAAAACTCATAACCTTAAATCGAATTCAGACATACCGATAGGTAAGTACACATACACACAGAGATACAGATAGAGTTCATACAGCAGTTCAATCAGCAGGAGTTAATCACCAGTCTTAGGAACAATTTAATTATCATAATTAAATTGTTCTTAAGACTCCACGGTTCCTAAGCCCTTGTTGAGTGACATTTTCTTTTATGGCGCATAGTTTCCTCTGATAGTGAAAGCAAGTATACGTGTCTGATACCAAGACCGACGAAGGATGTTAAAGTTTTCTGTTTGTATACTCTCTCTTCATTTATATATTTGAAAGACTGCTAGGGAAGGTTGTAGTATTTCTAATCTTTCTATCTTTACACGTTCTGTTCATTTATATATTTGAAAGGCTACATAAAAGGGGAGGTATAGTTTCTCTAAGCCTTCCTTTGCTAATCCCGGCATTCAAGTCCTGCCAAAGTTCTTATGACTTTGGAATACTTGAAGGCTCCACAGAATCTTAAACTTTTCCTCTGCTAGTCTCCGCGTTCAGAGGAATGCAAAAATCGGTGGAAGCTTTCATTATATTCACAACTAATTGTGCGTTCATTGACAAGGCTTCCTTATAACTTTTTTTTTCTTTTTCTTTTCCTTCTTTCTAACTATTTAAGGTTATTTAGTGAAATACATTTGTTTCTCTTTACTTGTTTTAGTACTACTGCTACTACTACTACTATTATTATTATTTTATTGTTGTTGTAGTTATTGTTGTTGTTGTTGTTGTTGTTGTTGTAGTTGTCGTTGTTAATGTTGTGCTCGTCGTCGTCATTGTACAGTCTGTATATATATTGTACGAGTAGAACATAAAAAAGACCATGAAAAAATTTACTTAACATAATCCAAGGTCCCTTCGTCCACAATTGCTATTCTCATTATTATTATTATTATTATTATTATTATTATTATTATTATTATTATTATTATTATATTATTATTATTATTATTATTGTTATTATTATCATTATTAATATTATCAACATTATCATTTGTTACTTTATATATATATATATATATATATATATATATATATATATATATATATATATATATATATATATATATATATATATATATATATATATATATATATATATATATATATATATATATATATTCTTTTTCAGGCAGACGAGATTGAATGCATAAGCAATTTCTGCATTATTCAGCTTCTGCTGTATCTTTTCAATTTGTTTAATCAATTCTCTTTTAACGGCGTCTGTGGCCCCAAGCTCTCCAAAAGTAGGTTGGTTGCTTGCAACGTTTAGTTCCTGCTCTGGTAACATCTTCAGGCGAAGTGAGGAGATGGATGGATGGAAGGAGGAGAGACAGTTGGGGGAAAATAAAAAGTAAAATAGGGGCAAGATAATAGGTTGGGTTAAGTGACGAAGGAAAGTAGAAGGATAAAAGATGACGGGCAGCCGGTCATTGCTATATTTTATTATAATTCACTAGTGTAGCTATATTTTATTGGTATTTTTCATTATACATTAACACTGATGCTATGTCCCCTCAGGTCTCCTGTCCGTACCGCATGGTGCTGCCTCGCGCGGCTCACACCTAGCTGGTATCCCTCGTGAATTGTAGAAGGGACCGGAATCCAAACACCACCACAACTCAGGGCGCAGTGGTAGACGCTCAACCCGTCCCCCGCAGTCATACCGGGACATCTGAAGACGTCGCGGTATGACTACACCTCTCGCCTGGGGAGGGCAACGGCTGTGCTAACAAGGAAGGATGTCAGGTGAGTCGACCCGACGCCAGCTAACACGCAGGCATCCTCCCCTGACGACTCAGGGCGCGGAGGTACGGGGGGAGAGACTAAGAGAGAACACATACACTTGTATAGCTCTGTGATGTCCTCGTTGCGTATGATTTAGTGATTGTTTCTGTTATTAAAAGATGAGTGTAAACGATGATTCTTTAGTGTTTTATTTAGTGTATTCTGGATTAGGTACAGTCTGGTCCAGTATTTTAATGTGGCTTCTGAGACAAGAATGATAATTTATTTGTTGGTGATCTTACACTGAGTTTATATATGTATTGTCCTTGAGGATAGCTTTTAATTTTTTGTTTCACCTTATTTCCCCTAATATACAGAGTAATATTGATCGATAATATTTGATAGATAACATAATTCTGCTGTGGTTCAAGTATATGGATATTTTTCGCCATGTGCAAGTCGGAGTGCTTTATTTTGTATTCGTTGTAATTAATTTGTCAATTTGAAAGAACGTTTAGAGTGTAGGCTGGGTATGTTACGATTGGCACAACACACGCTTTCACGAGATGTAATTTGGTGTTTATGTCAAGTTTTTCAAATCTGTTAACAATGTTTGGCGCTAATGTGTCTTTTTGAGATATGTCTTTTATGTGTTTTTTGTAACCATACCTTCCAATAAGTGAGAACAATGAGAGCGCGTCCTTATACAGCAGTGTACTGGAAGGTGATTGGTCAATAGTGGTTCTGGCGCGTGAATAGGTGGCGGCTTTTCTTATTGGTAGGTTGTAGCTGTGGTTCTACGTGCTCTCTACTTTTGTGTGGGGAGTAATTATAGATCTTGTACTTGGATGTTCATGGATGGCTCTAAATCTAGTATGTAGAGTGCTTCCAGGAAAAGTAATCAGCGTGGGTCACTTTCACGATCTAAGATCTTAGTTCCTTCTTCTAGGTGATGTCGCTTCAAAGGTGTTTGTGTGTTGTGTACTATAATGGTTCTTTAGTGCTCTATTCTGTAGGTAGCATGTGAGGCGCCTAGACAGTTTTGTCCGTGTCATCCCGATTTAAAAGTGAGCTCCACAGCCCTCACTGGTGCAGGTGTGTTCGTAGATGACATGGTCTTCCTGTAGAGGTGTTTGGGTAGTGGTCTGGCGGTTCTTGATTAGCAGCTGTGATGTTTTCTTAGACTTGTAGTAGATAGTGAGGGCTATGGTGTTTTCTGTGTCTGTGGGTTTGACGATATTGTATGTAATGTTTTTTGATGACCCTTTCCTCAGTTTTGTACTCTGGGGACATATATAGGTAGAAGAGCTTAATGTGGTTCTGGTACCACCCACATCCAAGCCCCGCCAGCAACCAGAACCTTTCTTTTTCTTTTTAGAAAAGTGGGGTGAAGCGAAGTAAGAGTGGGGATAGAAGAAGGATATAGTGAGAAATATTGAAGTATAGTAAGAATTAACAGCTTACTATACTTCAATATTTCAGAACCACATGAAGCTCTTCTACCGCCAGCTACTCTTCTAGCCGACACGTTCTCACGCGCCAGAACCACTGCTGACCAATCACCTTTCAGCACGCCGCTATATAAGGGCGCGCACACACTGTTCTCACTTCGCCTAAAGATGTCCTCAGAACAGGAACGAAACGTTGCAAACAACCAACCTACTTTTGGATAGTGGTGGGCAGGAACCGATAACTCAAGTATTCAAGGAACCGGTTCCTTGGCGGGTGGAACCGTCGGAACCGGTTCCAGATGTCTAGTGCAGAGGTGTTTCATGTTAGATGTAAGTCCACTGCATTTCAGATTGTCTTTACAGCCTCAAGCATACGATGCAACATCAGACAACGTGTACTCTTTATAATTCCACACTGTAACTGATCTAGTTCGCTTCGATGTCATTGTTTTGTTAAATTGACTAGGTTTAAGCGTGATAAATCCTCCTCTAACCCTGCAAACTTAGATATAATCTCGATATGTAAACCTTTAACGCGCTGCCCTTGAAAAAAATCCTCGGTGCCTGAAAAAATGTTGCGTTATATTTCGAGACGGGAAGGATTACAGAACAATCAACAAATAAGATCTTTTATATATCTATGCAAATAAGGTTTTTATTTACTCATGAGGACAAAGGTCACAGTCTACCCTTTGTTTCGCGGTCTTAACTCTTTATGACGCGTCACCGGAAGTGCACCAATATATATATATATATATATATATATATATATATATATATATATATATATATATATATATATATATATATATATATATATATATATATATATATATATATATATATATATATATATATATATATATATATATATATATATATATATATATATATATATATATATATATATCCTATGTTATGCCGTCATAGGGTATCTAACAATCAAAGTACAAAACAAGATTATGCTTATTATCACACTAAATAGGTGCCTCCTATTGGCTAACATGAACGAAATATTTTCATATTATTCAGGCGATTTCTTTGAATACTAGACACAGGGACACTTCCTCATACTTGATTCTATTACAGTACTTCGTTCAGTGGTTACATACATATTTTAAACACTACATAAATGTTGTAACTCGAGCGTATCTGCCATCAGCACTCGTTTGGAACCGTCAAGGCGGAACCGGCTCCAAGACTCGGAACCGGTTTCTAGCAGTTCCTGGAGGAACCCTCGGAACCGGTTCCGGAATCGGTTCTCGCCCAGCTCTACCAACAATAAGAGAGCAGCAATGATGAGATCCTTATGGTCAATCTTGTTTTGGTGTGAGTGCGGGAGTGATGACTGACGGGCTGACATCACACCATCGCCCTGTGATGAAGCTCATCTCCTAAGCCAGGGGTTCAATACCTTTTTGTTCCTCTGTATCCCTTAGACATTTTTTTAGGTTCCTATGCACCTCTAAATAAATTAAGGATAAAAAAAATGAAATTGTCACTGTCAGTAGGACAGCCTGCTAGTCCAGACATTATCATGACAGATGTGTCTCAACTCTTGCATGCACACCTATTAGCATATTAATAGTAGAAGTAACATTAATCCTTACATGATCTCAATGTCACCAACCTAACACGCCTGGTCTGCCGAAGGACACATCTTTGTTAATTCCTTGCTCTTACGTGACCTCCACCAATATAGCTCGTCAAACACCACAGTTCACTTTTACATTTTCAAGTATTCGAAAGTACTCGTAAAATGGTCGAGAGTCCAAGTAAGAAAAAAGCAGGTGCATAATATTGTGCAATTTAGTATGAGTACATGTACCAACTTGGGTTCGAGCTTGATATTGATATGATATTTTCTTTCTTCTTTTGATTAATCTCAGATATTCTTGTCTTTTTTTTATTTATTTTCTTGTATTTCTTTATTTGTTTAATTATTTACTTATTTAATTTGCAACAAAGCTACGGCAACAGCGGTGGTGACGAGTAACGTTATCACACCTTCGCCAGCTGAGTGTCAGTAGGACTGAGTGACTCAGGCCGTTACCACTCCCCAATCTCGAGTCAGTACTATACACATCCCGTACCTGATCTTTTCAGGCCTAGTTCAGGTTGCGGCCACAGGAAGTTCTATAATAATGAAAATCAAATGTTATTCACTCTACCCTTGATATGATTTAAATTAAAGTTTTGCTTACTAAGATGAGGAAATTAGAAAAAAAAAAAAAATGTGCAATCTGCCGATTACAACACAGTGTATTGTTCAGTAGTGGTTATTCTCTGAGACCCAATGTATCCCCTGAAAAGTGCAAATGTACTCCTGGGGTTACATGTACCCAAGGTTGGGAACCCCTGTCCTAAGCAGACGACCGTCATGTTTGTGACGTCACAAACGGGGACGGGTGACGATGACGGGCTGGTGTGAACCGCGCCTTAAAGCTAAACTACCTCCGGACCTGTCTTGAATTTAAGTCTAGACTTGGGAAGTTAAGCACAAAATATCTAAGCTTAAAAGCTGGTCTGAGTCAGATCTCTATAATTAAGAATCTTTGTTAATTCGGCCACAGAGTTTTTGGCGCGCGGGAAGACGCCGCGAGTGTGGATGGCGGAGGCGCGGTTCACACCAGATCGTCACCATCACCCCCGTCCCCGTGCGTGACATCATAAACATGACTGCCGTCCGCTTCTGAGATGAGCTCCATCACAGGGCGACGGTGTCCGGTGGAAGAGATAATACGGCCATGTCAGAACCGGGACAATTATATTCTATTTAAGGATGACGTACATCATGGAGAATGATGTAATTTCCTGTCGGTCTTACCACCGACGCTCAACACACGCACACAGTGAGCCATGGCGAAAGTTCTGCCGCCGCCGTTGCTGCTACTGCCGCTGGTAATATTAAGTTCTGGAAGCCCCTCCAGACTAGTGCAAGCGAAGGACTGTACTGCTGGCAGTACAACCGTGCATGGAGGAAGAGAAACAGTAAACGATAGACCTGTTAAGAAAGGGGAAGCGAAACATGAGATGTTTGTGAAGGCTATGAGGGGCTTTAAGGGTGTCAGTCTTGAAGTGCATGAAGGGAATGGCCTTAAGGCTGCCTGGTTCCCTAAGGAGGATTGTTTTTCACATGATGGCAAGTGGCAACAAATACTGACAAAGACGGAAATAAAAGACAGCAAGACTACTATGACACTGAGGATTGCTGAATGTTGGATAACGTGCACGATAAACAGCTCTCTATCTAACCCTGACAGCTTCAGTGTTGTGGCTTATGGTCCTTCATCGTGGCTAAAAGAAACCCCAGAAGGTGATTGCGAGGTCAAGGCTTATAGTCGCACTGATGAAAAGAAACACACCTGCCAAGAACCTCGAACCTCAGTCATTGAGAACCTCCCCGATCCCGAGTCACTGACGAGCATACCGGTGTGGGCAATAATAGTGGCGGTGGTGTTAGCTGTGATAGTAGTGGGCGCGATAGTGGTCTATTGGAAGTGGAAGTCTGAGACATCACGTGAGTAATGCTGGTGTATGTGTGACTGATTTTATTAATATTTTACATTTTAATTACACTGTATTTAAGTGTTTTAATGTTTGAGTTGTTGCCAATAAACATTAATCTTGAAAAAAAAAAACTGTGTAATTAATTAATTAATTTATTTATTTTTTTTTTGTTTAAACTACTATGTATACAAGTGTTTTAAGAAGCGAGTTGTAGCCGATAAACGTCTAAAACGTCAATATCAGTCTAAAAAAATGTGTGTGTGTGTGTGTGTGTGTGTGTGTGTGTGTGTGTGTGTGTGTGTGTGTGTGTGTGTGTGAGCAACAATCACTAATAACTTTACCATACCCACAGGCAACGCAGCAAATCCAGGTGAATTAACTGAGCCAAGCAACGCGCCACACGTCATAAATGATGTCACGTATGAGTCGTTTGGAAATGACACCATCGAGGATCACTCGCCGTGCGAAGCCTTCGACAACACCACCAAAGATGGCCCCTCGCTAGTACAGGGAGAAGCACCGTACACTATTGAAAATAACCAGCACGAATCTTTCAGCAGTTACGGGCACAGATACAACCAGTAGGCGGTCCCAAAGATTACATCCATCAATTTACTATTCATTTATTTATTTTTTAAATATTACAGACACGTTGGATAGCAGAAGATTAAAGATAAACAAGGAAATCTTGATGATGCATAAATTTCTTTTCTCATGCTAAATTTGGAGTTATAATAGTGTTTCCTTGTCTATTCATAGGATAAACTTTAGTAATGGAAATTACAAGGAAAATTTTGTTATGCCACCCTCGTTTTGGGGGATGTAGATCATTTGTGCCCTGTGTGGTATATGTTTTGTGTATTTTGGAATGTTGCCATGCTGCGTTCGTACGTGTGTGTGTGTGTGTGTGTGTGTGTGTGTGTGTGTGTGTGTGTGTGTGTGTGTGTGTGTGTGTGTGTGTGTCACAGATTTTTGGCTGTTACCCATTAGAGTAATGTTCCGTTTTCTAACTGTTGTTTGGCGTTTGCTTAATCAAATTTCTCTCTCTCTCTCTCTCTCTCTCTCTCTCTCTCTCTCTCTCTCTCTCTCTCTCTCTCATTCTGCTACCCACCAAAAACATTCATATTTCCTTCCACCACATATTTTTCTTCTGTATAACAATTCATTTGTATTTCTTTGGACGTTATTGTATGTGAAAATCACCATATCCTGAAGTTATTTATATTTTAGCTTTAGTTAGATCACATCTGGACTACGCACTGCAGTTTTGGACACCGTATTATAGGAAAAACAAATTCCTTATAAACAGTGCAGTGGATGATAACTATTATGATGATTACTGATGGGCTGAGATGATTACCGTATAAGTTAGAACGACTTAACCTGCATTCACTGGAGAGAAGAAGGGTGCGTGGGGTCATGGTGGAAATATAAGTAAAATAAATTAATTCAGGTGATGTTAGTGACGTTCTCATAGTAAATAATCAGCACAAAACTCGAGGTAACGGATATAAGCTAGATAAGTTTAGGTTTAGGAAAGAGATTGGTGGGAACTGGTTCACAAACAGTGGTGGATGAGTGGAACAGGTTTAGCAGTCATGTGATCAGCGCCAGCACGCTAGGTAGTTTCAAGAGATAGTTGTATGATTATATGGATGGGAAAAACAGACTATAATTGGGATGTTGGTAAGGGGAGGTGGCGTTCATGATTAGTGCAGATGCCCAGTGTAGGCCAGCCGGCCTTTTGCAGCCTCATTTGTTATATGTCATTGATTAAGATAATTCATCCTTGTTTTGCATTTCCTAGGATTATGTTTACGTAAATTATTATGATTTTCTTCGTTGATTTTTTTACCTAAAATAACAGATTTTGGATCTCTAAGACACCCTCACGGTTTATCAACTGTTAGCATCTAGTATATGAATTGAAAAACGCCTTTACAATTCATTTGGCTATACCAACGACGTTACTTAATTTAGTGCTAGTGTCAAGTCTGCAATGCTTAGTATGTGTTGGCTGTAATACGATTATACGTACATCGTATTGTAGTTAAACTTATGATGAAAAGGGTGTTCTTTTTTGTACGTTGTTTCTTGAGAAATGTGTATATTGTTGTTATGCTTGTATCAGGATGGTTGAAAAGGTTTACGTGAGTTGCAGCTTGTAAGGAGAGGACCATTTTCTATCAACCCCAGAGTTCCAATATTATGTGTGTGCTATGAATTACTGTGTCCTTGTGGTAACCTTACGAAGTCAAAAAAGATATAAGAAACAAGAGAAGACGACGGATGAATTAGGGAAATAGGAAAACGTGACAAGAAGGCTTAGAGAAAAGTAGAAAAAAAAAAGAAAGCTATCAACGCCGCTGTTTTGTTCAGGGTATTTGACTTGAAATGATGAGAAGGCCCACACAGAACTGACCCACAAAGAAGGTTATAATATTGTGACCGTGACCGGACAGAGATGTAGAGGTCGGCTGACTAAGATATGAAAAGGGAAAAAGGCAAGCACAGCACAAGGAGGAGCGGAAAAGAGAGGTGAACAGAGCGGTGTACTGTGGGAACTTACTGTTGCCTTATCACTCTCCAACTTCTTACTGTGTCATATACCCAAACTCTGCCCTGATACTATGAATGGGCAAAAACATATATTGCCACGCCTGTGGGCGGGTCAGGTGTATGAAGTGTATTACTGCATGTGAATTATGTGAGATGTATGGGATTCTCAATCTTATCATAGATTTTGAGGGAAAAATGTAACAAACTAGGGTATATCATATCAGGTAACTGAGGTAGGAGTCAGACTGAGACAGCAGTCAGCAGGCAGAGAGACCAGAGAGCAGAAGCAGAGATTGCAGAGGTTCTAGAATTGAGAGGAGCCTAAGGAGACATGGACAAGCTCAAGCTCGTCCTAGAACTCGTAAGGAGAGCTTAAAAGTTGTGTGATGCAGTCTTAGTAATTGTTGTCTCATGAAGGTGAAAAAGGAGGAAGTAATTTGTAGGCTGTTTTATTATTGGAATGTTTTAGATTTAGGATTTTGTATTTGTGTGTTTTTGTGTAATTTCTTGACTTAAATGTTAAGTATTGAATTGCTCTGACAAGAAACTCGGGTACTACTGTGAACCAAGTTGATGGAAGGTTCTCAGCGTGTTGCAGAAAGTGAAAACCCGGAAATGATTATTGTATCTAATTTTTACTGAAGTAAATGTAGAAATTTTAAGTGTGCATTATACTCCCTCGTGGCCACTACTTGAATAATAGACTTCACACATAACCGTGCAAGTTGCAAGAACGACATCCTTACTGATCATCACATACCTAGAAACTGTCAGGCCCGGTTTGCACTAGGCCGTTTTTACGGATTCCTTCTCCGTTTACCGTCCAACAATAACGTCACAAAAACGGAATCCGTACTGAGTGGAGGACTTGAACGTAGTGGTGGACAGGAACCGATAACTCAAGTATTCAAGGAAGCGGTTCCTTGGGCGAGCGAAACCGTCGGAACCGGTTCCGGAGCCGGTTCCATAGGGAATTGATAGAGCGCGGCTGATGAATCACCCAGTCTCGGAACCGTCAGCGCAGTGCTTGCCGGTTACCAGGGTGTAGCACAGAACCGGTTCCGTGGGGAATTGGTAGAGTGCGGCTGGTGAATGCCCGAGTCTCAGAACCGCCAGAGCGCTGCTTGGCGGTTACCAGGGTGTAGCGGTTCCAGGACTCATCTAGAATACTGGTGGGGATCATTACCAAGTACTGACTCCCGGTCCCGAGAGACCGAGGCTCTGGGATGGATAGTGAATGTGTGTACCGTTTAGTTGATGTTTACTCTTATCTCACACAGGATTTAGTCAATAATAAACATGCCTGGGTTTATATCAACTTGCATATTGTTGGATGCCTAGTGCAGAGGTGTTTCATGTTTGATGTAAGTCCACTGCATTTCAACTTGGCTTTACAAATTCAAGCATACGATACAACATCAGACAACGTGTACTCTATATAATTCCACACTGGAATTGATCTAGTTCGCTTCGATGTCATTGTTTTGTTAAAATGACTAGGTTTAAGCGTGATAAATGCTGTTCTAACACCACAAATTTAGATATAATCCCGATATGTGCATCTTCAACGCGCTGCCCTTGAAAAATCTTTGGTGCCAGAAAAAATGTCATGTTACATGTAGAGACAGGAAGGATTACAGAACAATCAACATGTAAGACATTTTATTTTATACTCGTATCTAAGCAGATAAGGTTTTTATTTACTCATGAGGACAAAGGACATAGTCACCTTTTGTTTGGCACTCTTAACTCTTTCGACGCGTCACCAGGAGTGCACCAATGTGTATATATATATATATATATATATATATATATATATATATATATATATATATATATATATATATATATATATATATATATATATATATATATATATATATATCCTATGTTATGACGTCATATCTACCAAAGTACAAAAAAGATTACACTTATGGCAACACTAAATAGGTGCCTCCTATTGGCTAACACACAACTTCTTTGAATACTTCTTGATTGTATTACACTACTTCATTCAGTGGTGGATACCATTTACAGGACTTCCTAAATAATGTTAATGATTACATACATATTTTAAAACACCACATAAATGTTGTAACTCGTGCGTATCTGCCATCAGCAATCATTTGGAATCGTTAAGGCGGAACCGGTTCCTAACGGTGCCTGAAGGAACTGTCGGAACCGGTTCCGGAAAAGGTTCCCGCCCAGCCCTGCTTTTGGAAAGCTCCTCGGGGCCACAGACGCTGTTGAAAGAGAAGTGATTAGACAAATTGAAAAGATATAGCAGAAGGTGAATAATGAAGAAATTGTTTATGCATTCAACCTTGTCTGTGTGAAAGAGAATATATATATATATATATATATATATATATATATATATATATATATATATATATATATATATATATATATATATATATATATATATATATATATATATATATATATATATATATATATATATATATATTATTTATTTATTCTTTTCATTTATTTATCTGTCGCTCAAACACTGTGCCTAGATAGCTCAGTTGGGAGAGCGTTAGACTGAAGATCTAAAGGTCCCCGGTTCAATCCCGGGTCTGGGCAAGCTCACATTATACTTTTCCTTAGTGGCATTGAGAACGTTGCCTGGTGGAACACTCTGTGGCCGGGTGGAAGAATGCCACCAAAGCAGCAGGAAGCCATCAGGCTTATGCGTTGTAGTCCCTGTGTGAAACATGCCTGGCTCATGCCTGGGCATTTCCACTTGCCATCCTAATCCATAACTTTTTCTAATTTTCTTTAAAAGCTCTCCAATGACTCGACATTAACAACCTGGGGCTGTATTCATAAAACTATGGTTTGAAGTAGGTGAAACATAAGTCCTCAAGACTCACTATTGGCTTCCATAATGCATAGCAGTGTAGACTTTCCTGTCCAGAAATAAGAGAAAAAAAAATCAGTAATGCCTTTACAGGCTTAGCTTATTAGGTTACATAACTGCCTTATTGTCTTGCCTAAATATTTCTTTTTATTTGAGTACCTGCATTAGCCGCTAGTGCAAGAAAAGCCAGTTTTATTTTTGTAAGTGCAAAAGGATAAGCCATCTCTATTTTGCCATTAAATATTGTTACATCCTATCGTTGTGAATATTTACATCTCTAGACACTCCATCCATAAATGAATATCAACACTGGAAATTATTCTTGAAATCAATGAGACCCATTAGTTTGGTTAGGTTACATTACGTATCTTAAGTTACGCTCAGTTTAGGTTATGTTAGGTTACATAAGGCTGGAAGATTCAATTTATTGATTTGCATCAGAAATGATGGTTAGAGTTGTTCAAAATATCAAATTGTACGAAATACCTTGATTTCACCTGAAAGGATGTTCTTGTGCCCTTGTTAAATATTACCGAATGGCTACTAGGAACAACCAAGGTCATAGAGTACTAATGCATATTTTATAGATGGCTAAGAGTTGCATACAATTAAATATGAAGGAATTAAGTAATACAAACAATCTTACATGATCTGTGTTAGGCCTTATTGAATTCCGCCCTGTTGGTGTTGACGGCAGACTGAACTGTCTGCCACCTCTCCGGGTATTCCTTGAGTGATCGTTCACGGCCATTTAGGAGCTCAACGAGGAAGCTTGTAATTTTCTCCCATGCCTTGGCTTTAGCCGCAGCAGAACATCCAACATCAAAGAATTTTTCCTAATGATTGGTGCCTTCTTGTAGAGCACTACCAGGCAGACTGCTTTACTAAAACTCCAATTATTCCTTCTCCTCCTCTTCTGTGGTGGTGTTTATGTTGCTTCATTTCGTTCTTAGAACAACAACAAACTAAGAGTGTACTCGATTCTCGAGGTGCACACTGCTTGTTTGTTTACATCAGGTCGAGGGAGGTAGGGGTATTATTATTTATGTTCGTCTTCATATATACCTAAATTTCTTGTAATTTTAGTTTTATTATTGTAGAAATGCATAAAACATTTTTATTTGTTCATTTCAACGTAACTGGAATCATCTTAGCCCTAAAATGTACGTAAATTTCAGCCCTATGTTGCGGTTGGTAACACTGCGCTAAGTCGAGCTAGTGACAAGTGGTAGCCGAGTCGTATTTCTACCGATTATGTCGCGGCATAACAATGGCGAGATTAGGTGATGACTTATGTCTCACAAAGGAAAGTTTTATAAATACGGGCCCTGGTTACTGAGTCCTTTCCATTAAACTACCACTCTATTTAAGACCCAGTTTCTTCTTCTCTTTTTTTTTTTAATTTGAGTTTTACCAAGATTAAAACCGTTAGGTTATTTATTTATTTATTTATTTATTTATCTATTTATTTATGTACTTTTTCTACTATCCTAATTACTGACCCTGAGTTTATCTTGCACCGTAAAGGGCAATTTGCAGGGACGACGCGAGGCCACTGTTTACATTTCCGACTAATGAGGAAACTTGTAACGTCTTGAATAAATGGAATAATACTGAACACCAACATCTAATCTGGATCTTTAAAGTATACATCTCTCTCTCTCTCTCTCTCTCTCTCTCTCTCTCTCTCTCTCTCTCTCTCTGTCTGTCTGTCTGTCTGCATGACATGGAAGGAGGAGGGGGAGGAGGAGGAGGAGGAGAAGGAAAGAAAGAAAGAAAGAAAGAAAGAAAGAAAGAAAGAAAAAGAGAAGAAGAAGAAGAAGAAGAAGAAGAAGAAGAAGAAGAAGAAGAAGAAGAAGAAGAAGAAGAAGAAGAAGAAGACCCTACAGCTAACATAAAGGAACGAGGGCTGAAGTGACGTGACCGAGGATGGAGGGAAGGAAGAAGGGAAGAAATGAAGAGAGGAGGCAGAGAGAAGAGAGAGGAAGAAAGGAAGAGGCTGGCGGGCAAAAACTGACTGAATGAATGAGTGGAAAAGTGGGAAAGGAGGAAGGGAGGAAGGAAGCAGAGGAGGAGGCGAGGGGATGACGGAGGAAGAGGATAAATTAAATAACAGGCGAGGCTTAAAGGTAGATGGAACTGTTGTTCTTTCTGAAGATTGAATCGGAAATGTGTGTGGTGAAAACAACGAGAGAGAGAGAGAGAGAGAGAGAGAGAGAGAGAGAGAGAGAGAGAGAGAGAGAGAGAGAGAGAGAGAGAGAGAGAGAGAGAGAGAGAGAGAGAGAGAGAGAGAGAGATGGATATTTTATCGTTATGATCTGGATTAGACTTTGATCTTAGTTAAAAATGACCTCATTCAGAAAAGCAAATTAATAGCGAGTATCTTGAAATGCACAATAATGGATTATCGAAGAACCATAGCATAATTATCATGTAGACAGGAGACAATAAACCATGAAGATTGATATGACTGTGTGTGTTTTACCTCTTCCTTGAAACTTCTTACTAAAAAATATTTGTTCTTTATTCACTCTCTTGAGGAATACAATGAACAATATATTCTCACTTTTTTTTTTTTATTCATGACAGTTCTAGGGAAGGTGTTTCGTTACAAATATGTAATCACTTTGTCGTTTACGCAATGCTGTGTTGAATAATTTGTGTTTCATTCACCCTACTTTTCATTCACACTAACAGGCTTGACCTTCACTCACAACAAGGGAGCTTCTTCGTTTGATATTTCATTTGCATATTTTTTTATTTGTTTATTTATCTATTTATTTTTTTTCAGTTTTCTGTAACTGTGGACTGGGCTGCGTTGTCGGTAAAAAGCTTGCTTTCATTTCGAAGACCGATATCAGAAGTGACGTACAATGATGATAGTACAAAAATAATTCACTGATTGTTGCAGCTAAAAGTGACAAGTAATAAATCATCAGAAGTATTCGCTAATCCAGAAAACGTATTGGAATTACACAGTAAACCATTACGGTAATTGAGAAATCACGTCTGAATACCATTTATCATTCGCTATTTTTTATATCGTTTTACATCTTTTATATTATTATACAGTCTCGTTATTCACTATCTTCCATTTGATTGTGCATTTTGCTTTCCAATATTTTGTGGATGAACTTCCTTTGGCGTGGTTGGAGCAGCCGCCCCTTCCTTTCGCCACCATCCCTTGCGCTGCTCCAGGCCCGGACACTCCCAGGGGCAGAGGGGACGACCACCCACACGGAACATTTACTCAGGACATGATGAGGTCGCAGATTACCAGCAAGTCCAATAAGTATAACATGAAAGAACGCCAGCCTTGGGTTTAAGATGAAGTTCTTTCTTCCCTTCCCTTTAAATCTTTTCCGTTGAGCTTTTAATCAAGAAGGTAAACGAAATACTTTTTTTTCCTTCCATAAATTTTCCTTTTCTTTTAGAGGAAATGTCTATAATGTATGATATGTGAGCACGGAGCATCATTTACCAGATGCACAAACACGGTATAAATAACTTAAGGACAACCTCTCGAATGATTTTCAGAATCTGGAAACTTGCACCAACCTGAAAAATAGACGAAATGTGCTAATTTTGCAACATTTTTTACGACCTTGACTTTTTTTTTCAGCAATTATTTCTTGTGTCCTTAAAGGAACTCGCCTGGTTACAGGACTGAAGCAAAACACGACCACGGCTGTTGCTGTCCGGAATCACTTTCACTCAGACTCGCTAAATTGACACCATGACGGAGACACACTTGGCCGCCGCCGCAGCGCCACTCGAGCTGAATGTCTATTCGTGTAATTAAACTTTATTTTACCCTTTAATTTTCAGTCTGTACGACTCTTTAGATTTCAAGTAGGAATATGATGAAATGTCGCTTTCTGACGAGTGGTGTGACACAGGGACGAAGATAAGGGTTAGTCTATCATGCTTCACTCAGCAATCACTAAAATCTTATGTCACCTTCCCTCATACAGGTAACGAATACTGATTGCTTGACTACAGAACAGTCCGTGATATTGAAGACAGTTGAGCTCTGACCTTAACCATTTTATTTCAATAATAATAATGAATGACAAGCTTGTGTTACTGTTTTCCCTTGTGACCGATAAAGCTGAACTTGAGTGGTTATTTTCAGTGGTGTATTTGGTGCAATGTGGTTCTTTCTTCCTTGTATTGAAATTATGAAATTAAAATATAATGAAATGTGGAAAAGAATGTCAGCTCAGGACTGCTATTTTAGGCCGAGTTTTGCATATGACCATGATGAAAACGATGAATCCCTCCGTTCTCTCTCTCTCTCTCTCTCTCTCTCTCTCTCTCTCTCTCTCTCTCTCTCTCTCTCTCTCTCTCTCTCTCAGGGCCTACATCAACACATTCACATTCCACGGCCTCCCAGCATGCCCTCCTCCCCCTTCATCAAAATCGCAGCAGCATTACCAATACATTTCACGACGCGGAGGGCAGACTTGCTTTCTGGGAAAACCGTTATTTCTCCGCTTCGGTGACTATTCATGACCTAATTACCATAACAAATGAGGGCAGGCCGAGGCATTCTGTTCATCTGAGTTGTGATTGCTGAGGGAGTCGTGATTTCAACTGATCAGCTTTCCGCTTCCAGACTGACTAGTAATTACATAGCAAATGATGAAATCTTCTCCTCCTTTCAAACTTTTCCCTAGAGTTAGGAGTTGGCGCCAAGTACGAGTCTCCTCCAGTTGTTTTTGTCCCTTGCATCTTCCTCTGTGACTGCTATCATTGCAGTTCTATCTCCGTCTCACTTGCTGTCTGCTCCTCGATCTTCTTCCCTCAACTGGTTTTCTTCAGGCTCTTTTAGTCAGTTCCTGGTCTTCTCTTCTTACTACTTCACGAAGCCCCCTATTTTTTTTTTTTTTTATGATGATGACAGACACTAACAAATCCCATGACGGTTATTTAAAGAGTTCAGATTTAAAATGAGGTATTTCGTTACATTGCTACGACTTTGACTACTGAAAACAGTACATAGAGAGTAAAATGCCACAAAAGATAATCGTAACCTTATAACAGACCAACACTTTACTCACAGTAACTAATAAACTTATAAATTATCTAATGATTGCAATTGTTAATTACAAAGCATATGGTATAATGCCACAAGAAATAATGGTAACCTTAAAAAAATCAACGTTTTACTCACAATAACAATAACTAACGGTGTGCTGTAACTTCCTCCTCTGCATTATTTTGTAACCAATGTAAAAAGATTCCCACAACTTTGAGTTTCGCCCACAAACAGTGGACACACACTAACAACAAACTGAGAAATTACCCAGTAAAGGACGGGCGTGGGATGTGATCTAACTTTATCTCGGCAATGTTTTCAAGTCTGAGTGAAAAGACTTCCACAACTTCGGATATCGGCCAAATATACCCATAGAGTGTTATTTTTCTGATGGGTGTCCTTGGGATGGTGCTCCTTCCGTCACCGCCGTCGCAACCACCACCAACCACCACCACCACCACCGCCGCCGCCGCCGCCGCATCGATCTACCACACTTCACATCGTCCCAGCCGTGGCCTCTCGTCTGAAATCTAATCACATGCCGTCTTAACGCACCGCAGCCAAGACGTTTCTTCGCGATTAGTTTCTTTTGATCTCTCCTCGAGCGTCCGGTGCTCCATATATTGGCGGCTTCCCGACGACAGGACAATCACGCCACCAACACGCCACCTCGTGCCTCTCTGCACTATAGATCCGTGTTCTGAAACTTCTGCACCGCACCTCTACTGCTTTCAAAATGCTCTAGTTGAAATTGCACGGCTTCTTATAGGGTGTTTTTACGGCTTTAGTGACAGATTAACAAGATTTCAAATATTATTAACAGGAAAAACACTCTTGAGAACCCGGCTAATTATCTCTGTATTTTTTTTTTAAATAATCGTAATGAGAGAGCAATGTTTCTGAATACGGGCCATAGAACGGTCTCCTGGTTCGCGTTAGTTTTGTGAGTTACTGAATCCATTTTATTAATATTATTATTATTTTTTTTTCAGGAGTTTTATTTGTGCACAGTCAACACCCACTTGCTCCTCTCGCTCCTTGTAATCTTTAGGTAAATAAGGAAAGGTCAGCTGGAAAATATTACAAAAGTTATTATTTTTGCTACTCATTCCTTCGGCAACACTGGAGACATTGTGTTATTTTCTATCATGATTTGCAGAAAACAAATGGCGTTGAAATTTTTTATGCTTTATTTTCTATTGTGTTAAGAGGGGAAAAAGGACCAGCTTTCAGGATGCCCTTCCTCTTTTATTCCCGTAGACATCTCTTGACCTCAGCGATGTGTGTTACTCTTAGAAAAAGTGGAGTAAGGTTAGGAGGTTTATTCAGGATACGTATTTATAAATGTGAGAGTGAGTCGTGTGTCTTTCCTTGTGAATGATCCACAATGCGCTAATTTCCTCTTTTAACCTTCCCCTATTTTTGTGTCCTCCCACCACAGGAATAATCTGGGCTCAGGTGATTTCTCTTAATTAAACGCCCCTTTCAGACTTGGCAAGATATCTCGTCTCTTGAATAGTTCACCTAATGACAGTTTGGTTTATTTATCTTCTCTCATCTATTTCTGCTCCGTCCTAAGACTTGAGAAAAATCTGGGTTAAGTTAACCGCTGTAACTCGCTGTAGCCAAGATGACGGTAGCCAGGGATAAATATAATGGAAAGTCTTGTAGTAAAGAGTGAGCGGCCAGGAAGATGCTATTAGCTCCAGCAAAGTACCCCAAGCTTCCAAACTTTACTTTTCACAACTCGGACACTTTCAAAATTACCAACATCAGGCTAACTCTGAAACTCTGCCCTGCTTAGGATTCTGGCCTCATTTTAACTTCTCCTTGTGAACCGGAAAATTGTGTTTATTTCTAATTTTCGACGTGGAAAAGGGACGTTTCTCGGCTTCTCTGCTTATGTTTCATGGGGAATACTGAAATGAACAGCGAGTGGTAGGCGAGGTTCTCAAGTCATAAAGGTTTTCCTTTCTGAACACACACACACACACAAAAAAAAAAATCTTAAATTTCAAATAGAAAAACTGTCGATGGGAGTTATGAAGAAACCAAGTGCATTTATTAATTAACCATTGCGTAACAGAAAGATTCGTAACTCGACTATAAAGGAATGCTGATATAAGACCAAAACGTATCTAAATTTTACAGTTAATTAACAGTCACGGTTTTGGAGGACGTTATATGAAATGTCACAGTACAAACAGATCGATTGTCCTTCTGACGACGACCCTAAGTGTCTTGACACCCCCCTCAACTTTTTCTTCATTAACTTCTACAACATTCGTGGTCTAAGTTCTAATTTTCAAACTGTAGAACACCACCTCTCCTCTTCTAAACCTCATCTTCTTTTCCTCACTGAAACTCAGGTGTCTGAAGCAACTGACAGTAGCCCCTCTTCTGTTCCCTCCTACTTCCTCTATCCTCATTTTTTATCCAAAGCAGGATGTTGCGTTTATGTGCGCAACGACTTAATCTGCTCTCGTGCCCACGCTCTTGAATCTTCCGAGCTTTCCACCATCTGGCTACGACTACAGAATCACTCTCAAACTAAATTTATCTGTGCTGTATACCTCTCACCTAACTACTTTGACTAAAAGAAATTCTTTGACTACTTAACTTTCAAAGTGGAGCACATTCTGACTCTCTTCCCTTTTGCAGAGATCTCCATTCTTGGAGAATTCAATGTTCACCACCAGCTTTGGCTTTCCTCTCCCTTCACTGACCATCCTGGTGAACTAGCCTTCAACTTTGCTATCCTCCACGATCTAGAGCAACTGGTGCAACACCCTACTTGTATTTCTGACCGTCTTGGAGATACGCCCAATATTCTTGACCCTTTCCTGACCTTTAATCCTTTTGCTTATGCTGTCACTCTCTCTTCTCCGTTGGGATCCTTCGATCACAATCTCATATCTGTATCTTGTCCTATCGCTCCAATCCCCCCTCAGGAGCCCCCTAAGCGAAGGTGCCTGTGGTGTTTTGCATCTGCTAGTTGAGGGACCTGAGGAGGTATTTTGCTGATTTTCCTTAGAATGACTATTGCTTCCGTTTCAGAGACCGTCTTTGTGTGCTGAGCGCATAACAGAGGTGATAGTGTCTGGCATGGAGGCGTACATTCCTCACTCTTTTTCTCGACCTAAACCTTCCAAACCGTGGTTTAACACAGCTTGTTCTCGTGCTATACATGATAGAGAGGTGGCCCACAAAAGTCTGTTCTCCAACTAACCAAAAACTCCTTCATTAACAGAAAGTGTCAAAATCTTTCAAGAGCTGAACTCTTCGCTCAAACCTTTGCTAAAAACTCTACCTTGGACGATTCTGGGCTTGTTCCTCCCTCTCCTCCACCCTCTGACTACTTCATGCCACGTATTAAAATTCTTCGCAATGATGTTTTCCATGCCCTCGCTGGCCTAAACCGTCGAAGGCTTATGTACTTGATGGGGCTCCTCCTATTGTTTTCCGTAACTGTGCCTCCGTATTTGCACCTTGCCTAGTCAAACTCTTTCAGCTCTGTCTGTCAACATCTACCTTTCCTTCTTGCTGGAAGTTTGCCTACATTCAGCCTGTTCCTAAAAAGGGTGACCGTTCTAATCCCACAAACTATCGTCTTATTGCTTTAATTTCCTGCCTATCTAAAGTTTTTTAATCTATCCTCAACAGAAAGATTCTTTAACATCTATAACTTCACAACCTTGTATCTGATCGCCAGTATGGGTTCCGTCAAGGCCGCTCTACTGGTGATCTTCTGGCTTTCCTTTCTGAGTCTTGGTCATCCTCTTTTATAAATTTTAGTGAAACTTTTTGCTATTGCCTTAGACATATCAAAAGATTTTGACAGAGTCTGACACAAAGCTTTGATTTCCAAACTACCCTCCTACGGCTTCTATCCTTCTCTCTGTAACTTCATCTTAAGTTTCCTTTCTGACCGTTCTATTGCTGCTGTGGTATACGGTCACTGTTCTCCTAAATCTATTAACAGTTGTGTTCCTCATGGGTTCCGTCCTATCATCTACTCTCTTATTATTATTCATCAATGACCTTCTAAACCAAACTCCTTGTCCTATCCACTCCTACGCTGATGATACCACCCTGCACTTTTCCACGTCTTTTCATAGACGTCCAACCCTTCAGGAAGTAAACATTTCACGTATGGAAGCCACAGAACGCCTGACTTCTGATCTTTCTAAAATTTCTGATTGGGGCAGAGCAAACTTGGTATTGTTCAATGCCTCAGAAACTCAATTCCTCCATCTATCAACTCAACACATCCTTCCAGACAACTATCCCCTCTTCTTCAATGACACTCAATTGTCTCCCTCTTCTACACTGAACATCCTCGGTCTGTCCTTTACTTATAATCTGAACTGGAAACTTCACATCTCATCTCTAGCTAAAACAGCTTCTATGAAGTTAGGTGATCTGAGACGTCTCCACCAGTTTTTCTCACCCCCTCAGCTGCTAACTCTGTACAAGGGCTTTATCCGTCCATGTATGGAGTATGCTTCACATGTCTTGGGGGATTCCACACATACCGCTCTTCTAGACAGGGTGGAATCAAAAGCTTTTCGTCTCGTCAACTCCTCTCCTCTAACTGACTGTCTTCAGCTTCTCTCTCATCGCCGCAATGTTGCATCTCTAGCTGTCTTCTACCGCTATTTTCATGCTAACTGCTCTTTTGATCTTGCTAACTGCATGCCTCCCCTCCTCCCGCGACCTCGCTGCACAAGACTTTCTTCTTTCTCTCACCCCTATTCTGTCCACCTCTCTAATGCAAAAGTTAACCAGTATTCTCAATCATTCATCCCTTTCTCTGGTAAACTCTGGAACTCCCTGCCTGCTTCTGTATTTCCACCTTCCTTTGACTTGAATCACTTCAAGAGGGAGGTTTCAAGACACTTATCCTTCAGTTTTTGACTACCGCTTTGGACCCTTTTCTGGGACTGGCATCTCAGTGGGCTTTTTTTTTTATTGGATTTTTGTTGCCCTTGGCCAGTGTCTCTCCTACATAAAAAAAAAGAATACCTTTTATTTTATGGTAATTCCTCCCTTGAACAGATCTAACGCATATGGCTGTTGGCGTGACTGGAACAAACGTGGTATGTCGGGACATTTAGCAGTTGGCGTGGCTGGGATAGACACGGTGTGACGGCTGTGGCGGAACATTTAACAGCTAGTATGGCTGGGAGGGAAGTGGCGTGGCGATATCTACCTGTTGGCGTGGCTGTTGAGACATGGTGTTTACTACTGTAGTACGCCACTCATCGACCTGCACATCTTACCTAAATTAGTGACTCTCGACTCTTCAGGTTAATAAGAATCAAGAAGAGCGCATATCACAGGAACATCCTTGCATTATCCTCCTCGTACATCTACACATCACAAATAATAAATAACCACAACCAGAAACAAAACAATCCCAAGTGACTCTGATACAGTACTCTCGGCGCGGCCCCGGGGTTGAGAGTACAATCTCAACAGTTTTATTTATTTTATTTTATTATTATTATTATTATTATTCTCTTTTTTTTTTTACGGCAGACGTGACATTTTGTCGCAACCTCAGTGGACAACATGTCATCATTCCCTGTTTATGAGGAGGTATATCTCGAACAGGCTTTTCACAAGGACGGTCTCAAGAGAACGATTTCATCATCACTACCATCTATAAAAATACCCACTTCCAGTTACGTTTATTCCACCATCACAACGAAAAGCAACAACAAGAGCAACAACAGTAACAACAACAACATCACCATCACTATCACCATCACAACCATCAACAACAACAACAACAATCCCACCACCACGAACCACACCACACAGCAACAACAAACAAGGACAAGAGCAACAATCCATTTAATCATCCACGTGCATATTGCATTTTCAAAACGTCGAGGGATGTGGAGGAGGAGGAGGAGGAGGAGGAGGAGGAGGAGGAGGAGGAGGAGGAGGAGGACATGAGGGCTCTCCTTGATAGCACGAGCCTTCTCTCCCTGTCAGCACGTCACCTTCACCCAAGGCCTGTCATTCACCTCGCGGCCTCCTCCTCAGCACCACCATCACTTCAGGTTTACACAGCTTGCACATCTTTCACCTTGACACACTGTTCCCTTTCACCCACTGCTGCTCATTTCAAGGGCTTCTACTTCCACTCCTTATTAATTCATTATTAATATCCGCCAGAACAACAATTCTAATCAATGCTTCTTTTATTGTCATCACATGCCACAGATTCTTCGTGTTTGTTTTATTTTCCCTTTCCGTGGCTCAGCCTGTCATACTTTATGTTTGTGCTAACGCCTCACAACGAGACTAATATTTCTTTAATTTATTGGTTTGTTAATCTTCCAAAGTAATTCACAAAAATATGATTTACAAAAATATTACTGAGTTTTTCAAGTTAATCTTATCAATATATTCATACCATATCAGCGCAACACTGTCCTCGGCTTACTAATGTCTGACTCCACAGACTGGCACAACAAATGAGAGCGGTGACGTCAAGGACAGCAGCCCTCAGCGTGACAGCACCAGCCCATCACACGAGAGTTGCAAGCAGAATGAGAGGTACGCTGCTTTCAGACAACAAATAATTGGATCACTGAAACCAGGGCAGCGGGATAAAGCAGACGCGCGGATAGCATTACTGATCGGTGAGTGCGAGGGACGCATGATGAGGGCTACAGGTTACGTGTACTAATGACAATTCTTTATGCATTTTTTTCTTTTAGATTTTATAGAAATGTCTATTACTTTAAAAATGCATATCTAGTTGCTTTCTTTAGTGACAGCATCAGCATCATGTTTCACGTAAATAAAGAAAAGGAGGTCCCCGTCTTTCCTATCAAAGTCTTTAGTGACACAGAAAGGTCTCTTTATGACTGCTTTCATTCTTACATCAACAAATCGTACGAGTGAAGTGTACGGAAGGGGGGAGGGCGAAGGGAGAGAAACAATCACTTGACTGTGCTGACAGAAATATGTGAACTTCAGATAATCAAACTGCACATTTCTTTCTGCAATAACAAAATTCGATGCATTTTCACAAACTTGAAATAGTTCTGAAATAACTCTTCAAACGCTGGCTCACGTCAAAAATGATAAATAAATAAATAAATAAATAAACTTGAGACACATCAGTGAAAATAATTTCTATATCTGACAGTTCGTACGTACACATGCATATCAGTGAAAATAGAACCAAAATATTTATACAGGCATCAGTCATTAGGGACAACATTGACCCACTGGGTGTCGGAGGCTCAGCGCGGCCAAGGATATGATGCAGAGAGGAGAGCGAGAGCAAGATATCGCCGTGCATGACGCACCGCGCTGGGGGCAAGGAATGCTCCGCCACGCATATCACCTTTCCCTCACCACGTGGTTGAGAGGGTAAGTGGGGCTGATACTTGCTAGTTTTTCAATCAACTGCTACATATTTGCTTATACTAGAGGAGAAAAAAGTTATTAAAAAACAAATATTTCATATTAACAGGAAAGAAAATATCGTTTTCTGATCGCCGGCCTGCGCTAATTAGGCAGAATATCGGTGCTACCTGCACAGCGGAAGCATTCATCAGTGTCACGTGGGCGGCATCAAAGCGACGACACATGAAAGAGAACAAGGAATCCACTTAGTGCAGCCTATCAGTTTTTTGCTTCCTCTCTCGAAACACACACACACGCATGCACGCATGCACACACACACACACACACACACACACACACACACACACACACACATACACACACACACACACACACACACACACACACACACACACACACACACACGCACACACACACACAGGTCAGCAGGATCAAGGGCAGTCCATTTTTCCATATTGCTTTTATTTTAATATTTTGCAGAACGATCCATGATTCTCTTTCTCTCTTCACCTGAATGCATTGATGTGGACTCGTGTTGGCTCAGGTCACAGCCAGACGCACACCTGCCACGCTGCGTACATCCTAACCCGCGCTTTTCTCAACTTTCTTTCATATTACATGATACAAAGAGACTCGTGCAAAAATGGATCAGCTACACGTGCATACACGAAAAATGATTTAAAAGATCTGACTTTTCCGTCCGAATGGCAGGTTCTCAATCCCCTATACTAGTTTTGGTAATCAAGGCTGGAGGTCGCTGGGGAATGAAGGCTATTAGGAAATTGGCAGCCTTGTTTCACTAGTGGTGGCGGGTCACTGGCGAGCGGTGAGGGGTGATAGAGTGGTGGTGTGGAGGTATATACAGACAGGACGGCACTCACCCCTACGACCCTGTGCGCTAGTCACTCCAGAGAGGAAAAATAATCATCCTCACAGCACTTGGTACGAGCCACTCGCGCCTCAAGGAAGGAGAATATTACCTCCACGTGCCAAGAAGATACCCGTGAATTCTCCTCTTAAAGTGATGAGGGCCGCTGGTTGAAGCTGGGAGGCGCGCGGCAGTTGCCCAACCTTAATTGGGGAGTGTGCGAGGCATTAAATAGACAATATTCTTAATTACTCAGTCTACCTCATAAATATCTCGTGGAAAACTGAACAAGGAATGGGAAGAAAGACAATGTGTGCATGTGAATCATGATAAGATTTATGATCAAGAAATTCAAAGAGAACATTTGCTTTCCCTAAGATTACAGCGACACTCCTAGATTTCAGCGAAATGAAACTGAATGCGAAAGAGGAATGGGAAGAAAGACAATGTGTGCATGTGAATAATAAATGATTATGAGAATTTATGATCTACGAAGTCGGAGGGGACATTTGGTCTTCCTTATCACCAATAGTACATTAAGATTACAGCAACATCTTTGGATTTCAGTGAGATAACACTCGGTTAGTCTCTGTTCCTCCATCCTTCTGGTGTGATGAGAAACAGGGGCGAATGCAGAAGACCAAACAAGTCTACGGTATTTGAAGGGAATGTGGGAAGGCGCGCACTCAGCTCAGAATGATAAAGGCAATGTTAATGATGTCATTTTTCGCTTGTCGGTTTAATGAACATCCTGCACTTCCTGGTAGCACGAAGGAAAAAAAAAGTCACCCTCGGGAATACAAAGCCTGGGAGCTGAAAATACAAACTGAGAACAAAAGTTTGCACCAGACACACGAGCAAGAGAGAGAGAGAGAGAGAGAGAGAGAGAGAGAGAGAGAGAGAGAGAGAGAGAGAGAGAGAAAATCAAACCTTTCAAGAAACCAGAAAAATTTTGATCAAAACACCAACAAAAGTACGGCGGGCATGACACTTAAACTTACAATTTCAGAAACTATTAAAATCCACAGACAAAAATCATAAAAAAAAAGAGAGGACGCTGCCTTACGAATATGTGTAAATAAAAAGACCAAATAAAAGAAATCCAGCACAACTCTTAGTCTCGAGGAAGCGACAGTGGGTTATGATGGTATAAATTTTTACACTGAAAGCCAGCCCGGATGAAGGTGAGCCAGACAAACTAAGCCCCACACCGCCAAGCCAGTAATCTCCTTTGCCTTGACCTTACGGAGAGTGGCGAGCAAAGAACCCTCACCCAGAGACACAGGGAGGCGAGGAGGTGACTCTAGTGTAGTTTACCGCCCAAGTTTGGCCAGGTAGAGTGAATTATTGATCGTCATTAGGGAGAATGGACGCCAGCTGGATTGACAGTGTTCTCGCTGTTTATACCTTGTGCCATCCCAGACTTGAAGTGAAGCTAAAACAGATTTATATATCACACTTATAGAAATCTTGTATAGTGTTAAATATACAAGCTACCACGGAGGCATAACACTCAATGGAACTGACATACAGTATAATTCTTTTAGAGTATGTGAAGGCGGACGTGAATCTTAAGGGCTATTATTTTGTGATGTATATTTCCCATTAAGTATACTTCAGTTTCTCATCTAAATTCGTCACTCAGAATAAGAAAATCATAACTTATCAAACAATATTTACAAATTTGACAGCCAGCCAACACACACACACACACACACACACACACACACACACACACACACGTGTACCACCCCCCACGAGCCGCCACTGCACAGTTGCTCACCGCTCACATCATCAACACTGCTGATGCCCTGAGGGTGAGGTATCCTGCTGCCAAGCTGGTCATCTGTGGGGACTTTAACAGATTAGATATCAACGATATCCTACACCAGCTACACCTCACCCAGGTCGTGGACTTCCCCACCCACCAGCAAGCCATCCTCGACCTTATCCTCACAGACCTGGGCCAGCAGTACTCGCCACCCAAGCCGCTGCCTCCCATGGGACGGAGCACCCACCTCTCCATACTGTGGTCACCCACACCCACCACCTCGATCCCCCGGTCAGCTGTCACCAGGACCCACCGCCCCATGCCTGACTCAGCCATGAGGGAGTCTGGGCAGTGGGTGACACAACACCCGTGGACCGAGGTGCTGGATGAGGAGGACGTCCACTTAAAATGGCAAAACTACGTCGCCACTACTACAGCAGCCTTCCACCACTACTTCCCAGCCAAGAGCGTCACAACGCACCCGTCTGATGCTCCCTGGATGACGCCCCGCATTAAAAGACTCATGCGTCAGCGGACCTGGGCGTTCCACTCCTGCCCGGTCCTTTACAGGAAACTAAGAAACAGAGTAATCAGGGAGATTAAGAATGCAAAGGCAAGCTATTACCCAGACAAGATACACCACCTCAAGCTGACCAACAACAGACAGTGGTACGCTAAGATCAAAGCTTTGTGTGGCTTACAAAAGCACACTTCATCCCTTCCTTGCACCTCACACCTTCCTGCTAATCTCGCGGCTCAGGAGATGAACGATCACTTTGCTGCTATCTGTCAAACCTTTCCTCCCCTCCACACCACTCCGCTTCCTGCCTATCTGCCCGCTCCCTCCCCTCCACACACTGTCCAGGCGATGGATGTTTTTAAGAGAATACTTAAATTTAAACCAAGATCCACCACACCCACTGACCTTCCTATAAAAATTTACAAGGAATTTGCTGTAGAGCTAGCAACACCGCTATGCTCCATAATAAACGCCTCACTCTCCCAACACTCTTGCCCCGCGGACTGGAAGACATCTTATGTCACTCCCATCCCCAAAACTTCCAGTCCTCAGTCACTCAATGACCTCAGGCCAGTCTCTATCACCCCCATCCCTAGCCTTATTTGTGAAGATTTTGTATATGACTGGGCATACACCAAAATTTGTAACACCGTGGATATCAGACAATTCGGAAATATTAAAGCCACCTCCACCTCACATTACCTGACCAGCTTCCTTGAATTCATCCACAGCCACCTGGACAAGCGAAACACCTCTCTAGCTGTTGCTTTTGTCGACTTCAAAAAAGCCTTTGATCTAGTTGATCACACTGTTGTCATCAGCAAGGCAGTAAGTCTGGGTCTCCCTCCTAATCTGATAGCGTGGCTAGCCGACTTCCTCACAGGGAGACGTCAGGCCGTTCGCTATCAGGGCTCTGTCTCTAATTTCCAACAGCTGACATGTGGAGTCCCCCAGGGGACCAAGATGGGTCCTCTATGCTTCCTCCTCCTCATCAACGACGCCCTCACCGACACCCCCCATCGCTGGAAGTATGTGGACGACTGCACCGTGGGCGTCCCAGTTTCCAACAAGAACCCGGACTACTCGCCACTGCAAGCAATTCTGGAGCGACTGCAGACGTGGACAGAGGAGAGCAGGATGACCATCAACCACAGCAAAACTGTGGTGATGCATTTCTGTACCTCCTCTGTACCAGTGCCCCCTCCCCGGCTCACAGTGGGCCCTCACCCCCTCCAGGTGGTCCAATGTGCCAAGCTTCTCGGAGTCACGGTGGACGACCAGCTGACCTGGAAGCAGCATGTCGCCAGCACCGTGAGATCAGCTACCTACAGGCTGTACATGCTGCGCAGACTCAGGTCGCTGGGGACGCCGACAGATGAGTTAAGGGGGGTGTACCTCACCTTCATCCTCCCCAAACTCATGTACGCCTCCCCAGCGTGGTCCTCCTCCCTCACACACACACACACACACACACACACACACACACACACACACACACACACACACACACACACACACACACACACACACACAGTCTGGCCGTGACACAACCAGTCTCCTCCATAAATACGCTGCCTATTTCCGGCCTCGGCAACACACTTCCATTTCCACTGCCATCACCGAGGCCGCCTGCCGAGACCCGCCGAGTGTCCAATGGTTCGACGTGCCTTCGTCAGGGCCGCGGGGATCGCCACCCTCCGGTCAGCCTCTTAGTTTCCAGCATTTCCCGCTGAGCATCGGAAGACTACAAGACCAGACGCTGACCTCATTTCCGCCACTCAGAGGAAGAGGCTTTGGCGTCCCTGATCCACGTGACGTATGGCTGAGGGTGAGGCTTAAAACGTCTCTCGCTTAACACTGTCTTATCAACCACTAGTCTAGTCTAACACAGCCCGATGTCTCTTGTCTAACACCAACCGCCAACTACCTAACAAAAGGGCAGTTTTTATCACCACGGCCATCCAACATCATCACCCGTAGTGTACATCATCACAACTAATCTTTGCTACCATCACAATTGCAATAGGCACAGCAAACCACTGTCTACCTTCACTTCCATTCACTACCACAATTATCACCTGTCACTACCACTGCCCAGGCAGGAGGTGGGAATGAGGAGTCTTGTTCTACCTCATTCTGTTCTGTCACACGTTGTTTATAAGTAGCTAAACGTTCATGTAGCTCAACAAATACGTTCTTTAGGGACAACCAGACATTCCAGTATCTGTAGTTAATATCACTCCTTCTTTCTATCACCACCACCATCACCACTAACCAGGACCACCATCACCGCTACCACATTGACTCCAAAATTAAATCATGTTCTTTTACGTGTGGTCTTCATATTCCACGATAACAAGAATTACGCAGCAGGAGAGAAGAGGTCACAGGGCGCAGTATGCTAATAAATCTCCAAGATACAGGAATATAATATAAGGATTACACTGCTGATCTCCCATAAGCTTCCACTAGTACCGCACTAAATGATCCCGATATTGAGCATTAAATCTAGCCAATCAATCAAGCAACACCTGAACTTCTTTGTTACTCATCTACTGATCAATGCGCAAGGCAGGTTGAGACGCTTAGCTGTGCTTATTAAGCTTGACATGTGCCAGCGCTCTATGGTTGCTTGCTAAGACAGAGCTGCCTCTACAACTCAAGTCCTCTCACGGGGAAGAGTTACGCCGGGGTAAAGACTCATCTGGTGTTTGTTTTCCGAAAGTCTCCCTCTATTTGTGAGTGGAGCAGCTTATGGCGCCCGTTTTCTTCCTCTGCCTTGCACTTTTGCCCGCGTCTGCTTGTGTAAATTGTCTTTATTGAGAAATATTTATTGAAGACCTTATTAGTGAAAGTTTGTTGTTGTTGTTGTTGTTATTATTGTTATTATAATTGCTACTGCTACTGCTACTACTACTACTACTACTACTACTACTACTACTACTACTGCTGCTGCTGCTGCTACTACTTCTGCTACTACTACTACTACTACTACTACTACTACTACTACTACTACTACTACTACTACTAATATTATTATTTCTGTTGCTGCTGCTTCTACTATTACTAATACTGCTGCTGCTACTACTTCTACTACTACTACTGAAACAACAATAATAACAGCTACAACAACTACCACTACTGCTGCCATTATTATATCATTATTATTATCATTATTATTATTATTATTATTATTATTATTATTATTATTATTATTATTATTATTATCATTATTATTATTATCATTATGAATTATCATCATCATCATCCCAGTGATAAAAGGTTAAGAAAATAAAGCAATAAATATATAGATCCTTAGAGATGTATTTTCAAGTCACTTCTTACTAATATTTTGGCGAGTGTTCCATAAAGATTTAAGATGTCAATGAGAACATGTTGATTAATTATTGCATTCCTGGAAATAATAGTGTGTGTGTGTGTGTGTGTGTGTGTGTGTGTGTGTGTGTGTGTGTGTGTGTGTGTGTGTGTGTGTGTGTGTGTTGTTCATGTTTCCAGCATCGAGAATCTTCCAAAATAAAAACGCAGCTATATTCAAATAATAATTCTCCTCTGATCTTCTTTACAGAACGAAATGAATGGATAATATTAATATGCATGAGTTCTCCCCCTTGATGTAACGCTGGTAATAAAACCCTCGCAATTTTCTGCCAATCCCTTGATGTATTTCGGGCGGCCATCATTGTGTAGGTAAAGAGCACGGTGCAATACACATCACCATTACCATCCTCATTATTATCACCATCACCACCACCATCATCATCATAATAATCATCACCATCATAATCATCAGTCTATGATTCTAATGCAGCATAAACCCTTCTCTCAATCCGCTCAACTCCAGCTGCCCGTCTATTCCATGTTACTTTACCAACGCTTTACTTAATGAGTGATCCTAATAGAATGTATATTACTATTATTATTATTATTATTATTATTATTATTATTAGTAGTAGTAGTAGTAGTAGTTATTTTTATTATTATTATTATTATTATTATTATTATTATTATTATTATTATTATTATTATTATTATTATTATTACTACTACTAGTAGCAGCAGCAGCAGCAGCAGCAGTAGCAGCAGCAGCAGTAGTAACAGATGCTTCGTGGGAGTTGACAAGGCTCTTGATAGTCACCATGAGAGGAAGAAGTGAGGAAGATGTCTTAGAGAGAAAAGATAGGGAGTAAACGGAAGGATGACTCACAGCATATTCCTGGTGGAAGAGGTAGAGCTTCTCCACATAACTCTGCCCAGCAACTCCATAAATCAAGCTCATTCACAGAGGCACCTTAAATACAGGCCACATGATGGACCCGTAGAATTTTGATGTTCGGTGTTGCCTTGTAGCGAGTCCAGCAGCAGCGGAACCAAACCCTCAGCAACAGAATAACCTTCAAGCTTACCAAGGCAAAGCAATTTTCTCACAAGGCCAGCTTAATGTACCTGTCAGCTACACGCTTTGTGGTGAAATAAGTCGGGGTAAGGCACTACCAGAATCAAATAGGAACTCGTGGTTTAAAGCAGCTGTGATCGACGTGCCGCTGAGGGATACTTGTCCTGTCATCTCGTTTCTAGCGGATTTTGTAAAGCAAACCGAGGCTCTTCCGCCCTTTTACCTCTCTTTGTCTTGGCCATTTTGTTTTGTCCATCGTTCTCTCCAGTAATGTTGCTCTCTCTCTCTCTCTCTCTCTCTCTCTCTCTCTCTCTCTCTCTCTCTCTCTCTCTCTCTCTCTCTCTCTCTCTTCTGAACTCTGAAGCGACGGAGAGAGAGAGAGAGAGAGAGAGAGAGAGAGAGAGAGAGAGAGAGAGAGAGAGAGAGAGAGAGAGAAAGAGAGAGAGAGAAATTTCGTACCACTGAGCAGTGAACCAGACTGGAGGGGCTCGCGCGGTTGCTACGTAAGTGACATTGAAGGATGATGGAAAAAGAACGGTTTGTAAATCTTTTTAGCTTCCTCTTCTCTCCACCGTCGCCACTTAACCAAGCTATCACCGGCCTGCATGCATCTGTCACCAGCACTTCAAGATGCTTCTGTGATAATGGTGAGTTTAATCTTCTATTTTCTTAGGGTTCAGTGCAACGTTTGTGTATTCATAGAGAGAGGTTCATCACAATTTTGAGAATTACACTAAGACTCGTGATCATCAGCTTTACTCTTCCGGTATAGAGTTCAGAGTTCATATGACGTGTGTGTGTGTGTGTGTATGTGTGTGTGTGTGTGTTTAAAGGGTAGGTAATCCAAAGTTCGTAAAGATTTCCCGTCAATACCTTCCCGGACTGCGCCACGCCAGGTTTGATGAGAAAGTTATTTGACAAGTCAGCCGCACGACCTCACAACTCCAAATTTAGTATTAGCAAAGTCTGAGCAACATTTCGTTACTCAATTCCATATCATATAGTAACAAAGTTTGGGCATCAGCAGCACCAGTACCTGTCACCGCTTCACCAGTACTGTGCAGGGTAAAACATTCTCCTATCCTTTCCCACGCACCTGCCTGCTGTCCGCCTGCTGTCTGTTTACCTCATTATTTCCAGTAATTTGCTATCCTGTCATCATCTGCATCCACCTCCTGGTTTATCAACACAAAGAAATTAAGTAGCAAATTACTAGTTAGTGGTGTAATATGTGAAATGTGTAGGTCAGCAAAATCCTGTCATCCTTTCCTTGCAACACTTTCCAGGCTACTACACTGTAAAGGAACATTTTTAAAATTTTATTTGTCACATTTTTTGCATAATGTGGCCTGTATTGGGAGGACGCCTGACCTCATATTATTAAAACGTGACTTCCTCATGAAATTTTCTTAAAAAAAAGGGCCACGCGTTCAAAACTCGTAAATTCCTTGCAGACTGTGAATTGAAAGGATATTGAAGGGAAATAATTTTACAGTAATTTGATCTGCAGTGTGTCTGTGATATATTCAATATTGATATAAAAGAGTGAGAGGGAGACATTTCCTCATCAGTGGGTGCGTCACTGGTCTCAAAGATAGTTGTGTAGTGGATTGACGTCAGCATTATGGTATCGCTTGCTACGTGTTCCGTGTTTTCTCGCCTGGAGCTTTCCTCCTCCTCCCTGTATATTGTGCCCCGTGAAGAATAAGAAATTATCAAAACCTCACTGTAAAAGTTGTTATATGTGACGCAAATGTAAATCTAGGTGTGGTTTCCAAATTCAGGGACGCATCACCGTTAACGAAATGTTACTCCAGAAATTAAAAGTTTTACCTTAATTCTTACGCAATGCTTTAGCTGGAAAGTAGACAATCTTACTTAAGAATATTACTGACTGTTAGCACGCTTCATTTAATCATATAGATAATGTGAAATGCTGCGCTGCGAGTACAAAACCCGGCACATTGCAAGGCTCGCCGCTGAAAGCTGCGAGGTCAGTCCTGGCTTGCGGCAGCTTCTTGGAGAGAGAGACTTGGCGCTCGCTCGTTAGCCTAGCAGCGCTGTATGGTCTTTTTTTCTTTGTGTAGAAAGGACACCGGCCAAGAGCAACAAAAAATCTAAAAGAAAATCTAAAATCTTAAAAAAAAAAAAAAAAAATCTTAAAAAAAAAAAAAAAAAGCCCACTGAGATGCCGGTTCCCGAATAGGGTCCGAAGCGGTAGTGAAAAATTGAAGGATAAGTGTCTTGAAATCTTACCTACCTAACTTAGATGATGTTAGAGATGTCCTGGTATAGCTAACTTGCTCCGTACTGGCGACCTGCGCACGGTGTCTGTTGCGGTGAATCATTCAGAAAATACGTGAAAAAATGGCAGATAATGATATATAATGAAGGTAAAAAAAAAGTCATTAATTTCGGATAATCTATGATGAAAGCGCGAACAATACATCAGTGGATCGTTGTTTGCAGTCTCCTTGTCGTGAAGGCAATAAGAGCAGACTTGAGGTTCTTAGCTTCCCTTTCTTCCCCTCACTGCCACTCAAGCGGACGGAAGTTATGGTAATTGCTAAGTGAAAAAAAAGTCAAAATAATAAATAACCTTGACCGCAACATTGCACGCTAATGACAAAACTAAATCATGACCATTATTTGATGTGGTTCTCGTCACCATTCTCTCTCTCTCTCTCTCTCTCTCTCTCTCTCTCTCTCTCTCTCTCTCTCTCTCTCTCTCTCTCTCTCTCTCTCTCTCTCTCTCTTTAATGCCTAGTGTATACATAGGAACATAAAACATTAAAAAAAGCTGCAAGAATTCGTCAGGTCTCCACGTGGCAGTCCTTGCATGAAATATACGTACCTATTCCACCAAAGAAGTATTGATTTTACTTTATTTTCACGTACTTCTGAATACTCTCTCTCTCTCTTTCTCTCTCTCTCCCTCTCTTTCTCTGTCTCCTCATCCAGCGCTGTGCAGACATTCTAAGCCATTACCAAGCGCCGGCTTTTTGGGAAGCGGGAAAATAAGTCACCCCTGCAGGAAAAATAATAAGTGCCTTGATTTAGACGACAGAGTGCAAAGATTACATTGAAAAAGCGACGCATGGAACAAATCGCCAAATAATAAGAAACAACGGCAAAATACTAATATTACATTATGTTTAAAAGTTAAATTGCGAAAAAAACTTGTATACCAATGAGAGTTCAAGAAAGGAGAAGCTGGGAGGACATTAGTTCTTGGAGATATGACTAGGACTTAAAGAGAGGCATAATAGTAGAGGACTATGGAGAGAGAGAGAGAGAGAGAGAGAGAGAGAGAGAGAGAGAGAGAGAGAGAGAGAGAGAGAGAGAGAGAGAGAGAGAGAGAGAGAGAGAGAGAGAGAGAAAATGGTGTTTTTCTGTACCCCATTAGCACTGACTGAATACTGTGCTAAGAAGATTTTTCTCCTTCACATACGTACCAAATTACGTCCATTAGCTAATTATACCGCGTAATGTGTCGAACTGTGACGACTTCCTCCTTCCCACGTGTAGTTGGTGATAAGGGCGCTGGAATCACATCTTGTAGCTTTGCCGTTTATTTGGCGTAGAGAATACAGGGTACGCCTACCTCTGAATCTAGTAACGACTCTCGGCCTCATTCACTTAGCCAGGGCCGAGAGTTGTCCACCAATCATCTAAATCCATTACAATCTATCTGTCACGTGGCTGAAGAGAAACGGGCGTGAAAATGAAAAGGTGCAACTCCAGGTGTTTCCCCCGAGGACCGACACACTTAGGAAAGTCAGGTGATTTGCGAACGGGCGCACCTGTCCTCTTCTTCTGCTAACACGTCTCCGCCACCGCCACCATCACTACCACCACCACCACCTCTCATCCTTTCATGTTATTAAGTGCTTCCTCCTTCGTTATTTTCTTCGTTCATCAGTATCTCCTTCTCCTTCTTTTGTATTATTTATTAATTTCTTTATTAATTCTTTTCCTCTTTCATCACCACTACCACCTTCACTATCATCACCGCCAACACCATCACTATCACCACCACCACGATCTCCTCCTCGTCCTCCTCTTCCTTTTCTTATAATATTAAGATCTCCCTCCGTTAACACTTTTTGCTTCCTTCATCATCACTTCCTCCTCTTCCTGCGTCTATTATTGCTCTTCTTCCTTTACCTCTTCCACCTCTTCATTCTCCTCACCTTCTTTCTCGTATTGCCTAATTTTCTCTCTTCAATCATTCTCTTATTTCACTACTTCCTTCTCTCCTTTCTTACCTCGTATTACTTAATTTTCTCCTTGGTCTCCTTTTCCTTCCTTTATTTCTTCTTCTTTCTCACCCTTTCCTTCTATTACTCAAATTTCCCTTTTACTCGATTCCCCCTTCCTTCGCTATGACGAAAACAATTGAGTCATATCGCGGTGTCTTGCAGATATTGTGTGGTGAGAGCGACTCCGTAATTCTTCCTGACACTCTACCTTATATTAATTTGATTGCAACAAAGGTCAAAAGGCTGCAGTACAGTTTCCTTTTAGCAACCCATGCAGTACTATAGGCAGCTTACACACTTCACCAAACTTCATCCTGTCACATGATAGTCAGTCACAACAGAGTGAGATATAATTGTTGTTAGTAAGTATAGTAGATCTATATTCCCTTGAAATGAAAAATGCCATCCATAACTTAATAAAATCCTGTAATGCTTACTATAATGAAATCGATGCGGTGGTATTGAAAGGGTTAATAGAAGTGTATGGAATTGTTCTGATACATGATCCAGTCAAATGAAGAATGTAAAGGTAACACTTTTAAGGTATTACTACTGATGAACTTATGCACGTGCATAATGAATAGCCATGTGTGGGCCTACTGACATCTTGCACCTTCCGTTATTTTCTAATGCTTTTTTTTTTTATTGAATTCTTGCACCTTCCGCTATTTTCTAATGCTTTTTTTTTTATTGAATTCTTGCACCTTCCGTTATTTTATAATGCTTTTTTTTTTAAAGTTCTTGTATCACACACACACACACACACACACACACACACACACACACACACACACAGACACACACACACACACACTTAACAATTCATTTTAATCAACCTAAATTTAGAAATTTGCTTTACCTCATCTCTAATAATGGCAATATACAATATTGCTTGGAGAATCGTCACGGATTATAATTCACGTTCTATAAATTAATGAAGTTACTCAGGCAGGACATGAGTACTTCTTCCTTGTCATCTTCCAGGAAAAGGAAATCTACTCAGATGAGGAAAGTCCAGTCACACGTAAATGTCAAGTAGCGTCCTGATAACTTGACATTTAGGTGCTTAACTCTTCCTGGAGCTTACGCTGACTTGCCGGTGTTACTGATTCACTCTATATCATCAGCCTATTACTTCCCTTTTATGCTGTTACTTTAAGCTGTCGTCTTTCCTGCGTTTTCTGAACGGCGCTTGACTTTTATTCTCTGTAAAAGGGATGGAAACACACGCCGGCAGGTAAACTTTAAAAAACTAGATAACTTTATGGATAGGGATGAACGTGGATATACATATGTACGTACGTACATACACACAAACATCGACTGCCTCGTCTAGGTTCCTTGCAGCTTCCCATGTGTTCTTATTTTCTTTAATTCTTATGTTGTATACACAAATACACACCACACTTTATTTATGTTCTTGCTTTTCTTGTTTTCCAGTGCTCTATACACAAATATACACCGGACTTTACTTACAGATGTGCACACTGCACTACAAACAAAATACACACTTCATTACACAGCCGCTGCACAACATTAATAAACAATTAAAATTCAGTGTCTGATGCCAGAATTTGTCATGCTGTGTTTTTAATGAACTGTATCGTTTTGCATTTGCACAACACCACATGAACACACACACACACACACACACACGTGCGCGCGCGTACTGTTCAGGAGCCAGTAGACTCCTGCCGAAACGATAATTACTCCCAGTGAGATCTTAAGCACTGGATCAGGGGGTGCTGTGAACCTATCATTAAACCCAGCTGTGACCTCACTGAACGTTTCCCTTTGTATCTCACAACACAAGGGGGAAGTCACAGCCTGCCCTCTAAACAAAACTCTCTTCCTTCACACAAAACTACATGCACTTAATTACACACACACCTTTCACTCGAAATTCAAAATTATCATGGCGACTCCTACACCAGCCTAGGAGTCCCCACAACCTGGGGACCAGAAATGTCCCCAGGTCAGACTGCTCTTCTGGTATCGACCGTAAATGTTTTGACACCCCCCTCAACTTTTTCTTCATTAACTTCTGCAACATTCGGGATCTTAGATCTAATTTGAAATCTGTAGAACACCACCTCTTCTCTACTAAACCTCATCTTCTTTTCTTCAATGAAACACAGATGTCTGAGGCAACTGACAGTAGCCCCTCTTCTATTCCCTCATACTTTCTCTATCCTCATTTTCAATCCAAAAGTTGGATGTTGCGTTTATGTGCGCAACGACTTAACCTGCTCTCGTGCCCACGCTCTTCAATCTTCCGATATTTCTACCATCTGGCTGCGACTACAGAATCACTCTCAAACTAAATTTATCTGTGCTGTATATCCCTCACCTAACTCCTCTGACTATAAGATATTCTTTGACTACTTACTTTCAAAGTGGAGCACATTCTGACTCTCTTCCTTTTAGCAGAGATCTCCATTCTTGGAGACTTCAATGTTCACCACCAGCTTTGGCTTTCCTCTCCCTTTACTGACCATCCTGGTGAACTAGCCTGCAGCTTTGCTATCCTACACGACATAGAGCAATTGGTGTAACACTCTACTCGTATTCCTGACCCGTCTTGGAGATACGCCCAACATTCTTAACCTTTTCCTAACCTCTAATCCTTCTGCTTATGTTGTTACCCTATCTTCTCTGTTGGGCTCCTCTGATCACAATCTCATATATGTATCTTGTCCCATCGCTCCAAACCCTCCTCAGGATCCCCCAAAGCGGAAGTGCCTTTGGCATTTTGCCTCTGCTAGTTGGGGAAATCAGAGGAGGTATTATGCTAATTTTCCTTGGAATGACTACTGCTTCCGTGTCAGAGACCCATCTATCTGGGCTGAGCACATAGGTGATGGTGTCTGGCATGGAGGCGTACATTTCTCATGCTTTCTCTCGATCTAAACCTTCCAAACCTTGGTTTAACGCAGCCTGTTCTCGTGCTATACATAAAAGAGAGGAGGCATACATAGGGTACTTGAGCCTTCCATCACCTGAATCTCATATTATATTACATTTCTGCCCGGAACCATGCCAAGTCTGTTTTTCAGCTAGCCAAAAACTCCTTCATTAATAGACTGTCAAAATATTTCAAGATCTACCTCCCATCGTGACTTCTGGCAACTAGCCAAAAATATCTCCAATAACTTTGCTTCTTCTTCTCTCCATCCTATATTTCAACCTGATGGCACCACTGTCATCTTATCTATTTCTAAAGCTGAACTCTTCGCTCAAACCTTTGCTGAAAACTCTACCTTGGACGATTCTGGGCTTGTTCCTCCTTCTCCTCCACCCTCTGACTACTTCATGCTACCCATTAAAATTCTTCGCAATGATGTTTTCCATGACCTCGCTGGCCTAAACTTGATGGGGCTCCTCCTATTGCTCTCCGTAACTGTGCCTCCGTGCTTGCACCTTGCCTAGTCAAACTCTTTCAGTTCTGTCTGCCAACATCTACCTTTCATTCTTGCTGGAAATTAGCCTACTTTCAGCCTGTTCCTAAAAAGGGTGACCGTTCTAATCCTTCAAACTACCGTCCAGTTTTTTTTTATTTCCTGCCTATCTAAAGTTCTTTAATCTATCCTCAAAAGGAATATTCTTAAACATCTATCACTTCACAACCTTCTATCTGATCGCCAGTATGGGTTCCGTCAAGGTCGCTCTACTGGTGATCTTCTGGCTTTCCTTACTGAGTCTTGGTCATCCTCTTTTAGAAATTTTGGTGAAACTTTTGCTGTTGCCTTAGACATATCAAAAGATTTTGATAGAGTCTGGCACAAAGCTTTGGTTTCCAAACTACTCTCCTACGGCTTCTATCCTTCTCTCTGGTAAACTCTGGAACTCCCTGCCTGCTTCTGTATTTCCACCTTCCTATGACTTGAATTCCTTCAAGAGGGAGGTTTCAAGACACTTATTCATCAGTTTTTGACCACTGCTTTGACCTTTTATGAAACTGGCATTTCAGTGGGCATATTTTTTTATTGGATTTTTGTTGCCCTTGGCCAGTGTTCTTCCTACATAAAAAAAAAAAAAAACTTCATCTCAAGTTTCCTTTCTGACCGTTCTATTGCTGCTGTGGTAGACGGTCACTGTTCTTCTAAATCTATTAACAGAGGAGTTCCTCTGGGTTCCGTCCTGTCACCCACTCTCTTATTATTATTCATTAAAGACCTTCTAAACCAAACTTCTTGTCCTATCCACTCCTACGCTGATGATACCACTCTACACTTTTCCACGTCTTTTTCTAGACGTCCAGCCCTACAGGAAGTAAACATTACACGCAAGGAAGCCACAGAACGCCTGACTTCTGATCTCTCTAAAATTGATTGAGGCAAAGCAAATTTATTATTGTTCAATGCCTCAAAAACTCAATTCCTCCATCTATCAACTCGATACAACCTACCAGATAACTATCTCACTTTCTTCACTGACACTGAACTGTCCCTCTCTTTTACACTGAACATCCTCGGTCTGCCTCTGGAAACTTCACATCTCATCTTTAGCTAAAACAGCTTCTATGAAGTTAGGCATTCTGAGTCGTCTCCGCCAGTTTTTCTCATCCCTCCAGCTGCTAACTCTGTAAAGGGGCGTCATCCGCCCATGTATGGTGTATGCTTCACATGTATAGGTTCCACTCATACTGCTATTTTAGACAGGGTGGGATCAAAAGCTTTTCGTCTTATCAAATCCTCCTCTCTAACTGACTGTCTTCAGCCTCTTTTTCATCGCCACAGTGCTGTATATCTTGCTATCTTCTATCGCTATTTTCATGCTAACTGCTCTTCTGATCTTGCTAACTGCATGCCTCTCCTCCCCAAGCGGCTTTGCTGCATAAGGCTTTCTTCTTTCTTTCATCCTTATTCTGTCCACATCTCTAATGCAAGAGTTAACCAGTATTTTCAGTCATTCATCCTTTTCTCTGGGAAACTCTGGAATTCCCTGGCTGCTTCTGTATTTCTTCCTTGCTATGACTTAAACTCTTTCAAGAGGGAGATTTGAAGACACTTATCCTTCAATTTTCGATGACTCTCTTGGCGTCTCTTTTGGGACTGGTGCCTAAGTGGGATTTTTTTTCCGGTTTTGTTTCCCTTGGCCAGTGGCCCTCTTATGTAAAAAAAATAAATAAATAAAATAAATAGATAAATAGATAAATAGATAAAGCTAACGTAGGTATAACTGATAAGACGTGGTGCCGTTCATCACCTAAAGAGGATGCAGTTCTATGAGTATTGGTTGTGGAAGTAATCGGGAAACGTAATGATAATGATTTATATATCTATTTATTTGTCTGTTTATCTATCTGCCTATCTGCTTATCTACTAAACTGCTATCCTTTCACATGATAATGATGATGATTATTTTCTAAGGGATGGTAACACATAAAATGAAGAAACTGCTGTCAACTCAAGTCAAGAGATCATAAAAAAAAACTCAGAATACGCGAGCCTAAAGTATAAATTTACGTAGTGTGGATCTGGTAACAATAATAATGATGATAATAATAATAATAATAATAATAATAATAATAATAATAATAATAATAATAATAATAATAATAATAATAATAAATAACAACAACAATAACAAGAACAACAACAAAAGCAAAAAAGAAAACGAGACGTCTCACACACATTTTCCCTCTTGCTGCAATAAAAGTCTCCCCTTCTTTTTCGACGTGAAAGGTAGAAGACACTATCGAACCGTCAAGCCCTCCAGCCCCGCCAGCCCCGCCAGCCTGAGCCATCGCTAATGAAGGTGATTCCGGCAAGTAACACAAAATAAAAGACACATCAAAAAAAGTCCCTCGCCACAAAAAAAAAAAAAAAAACACTCGCGTCACGCCTCGCCGCAGGGCACGTGTCTTATCCCCCGTGACTTTATATATATAAAGAAACCCTGTAAGTTAATTAATGGTAGAAAAAATGACGTTACAGCCGGAAAAGTGACGCTGGATGATGAAAGGATAGTGAGCATAATTAGAGGAGAGTAAGGGGAATTATTGCTAAGATGCCGCGACGTTCATATCATCAGAGAGACACGCCTGAAAAGTAAAGCCACTTGATCATGTATTTTGTTTGGGAAGATCTCTCGGCTCGTTCTTTTATTTGCTCTCTGTCAGGTATAAACGTTCGCAAGTACCTCATTTATGACTTTTGTAGGGCGTTTCTGTGTTGCTGTGATACACTCGCTACCTGGCCTTGAGTGTGTGGATCATATCAACTTTATCTATAAGGAAATATCTGCATAAGCATAAACATAATCCTCAGGATTAGTAATAATGATGGAACAAGAAATAATGAGTTCTAGCTTGGTAAAAAAAAAAAAAAATAAATAAATAAAAAGAGATAGGAAGGAATTGGTAGGTGAAGGGAAACAGATTAATTAATCAGGTTGTTAGTGGCGAGTCGTTGCCGTCGTCAGTAACTTTTAAAAGATTAGATAAATATATAGATAAGGATGATAGGTGGAATTAGGTAGGTAAGTTTCGTGGAAGGACTGCCATGTGTAGGGCTTACGACCTCTTGTAGCTTTCCTGAATTTTTTAATTCTGTTGTTGAAAATTAAAATCTTTATGAGTCTGTATCAAGAAGATCGGCGAACCATAACTCAATTTTGTAAAGACAAGTTACTACCGCTCCTGAGCAGGTTTCGCCACATTACCTCCCGATAAAGAAAACTTACAGACGTGCTAGTCTCTCGTTGAAATTCTTATCAATGGATATTCTGTTCAACGCGGGGAATGTCATTGATCTTTACTGGTATTGTAGGTTGTAAGAAAAGCTGGGACTCCTTAAATGCAGAGAACACCGTGCTGAATATAGTCAGGAAGTGATGTGCCGGCGTCAAATCTTGCACGTCAACAAAAGGCATGATCGTAACATTTGTGACGTCTATGTGGTGACGTGGTGCACGCAGCTCCTGGCTTTATTTAGCACGGCGTCCTTCTGCGTGTGAGGAGTATCCGTTTTCTTATAAATTTCAATAACAAAGATTTTTCCCGGAGAGACGGCAACATCTGTAATGCCTTTGTATGGAGAGGTGCGAGTAATGCGGCTACACTGTCCAAGCAGCGGCGCGGCAGTGACATGTTTGTACAAAGCTCAGGGATGACTCGCCGATATTTTTTTTTCAGTGCACACTCACACACACACTTGCACTGATTTTCTAGTAGTTGTTTTCTTGCGTTCTGGAGTGGAATGGCTGTTTGTTATGTCGTTAGTGTGCGTAATAACAATAACAGACAAACGTGTCAGCTTCGTAGGCAGAAATGTGTGCATCACTGCAAGCTCCTCGTCCTCTTCTGAAGAGTATCTCTTGTAATGAGTAAGTCTGGGTTGTTACCAATTATTTCTCTATATTCTTCTTGATTTGGAACTTTATATATATATATATATATATATATATATATATATATATATATATATATATATATATATATATATATATATATATATATATATATATATATATATATATATATATATATATATATATATATATATATATATATATATATATATATATATATATATATATATATATATATATATACCTTTTCCTTGAAACAGCAGATGTGACCAACACCTTGTGGCACTTTAGTGGAAACTCAGCGAGCGCCACCTGAAAGGAACCCGCAGTAGCCAAACACACCCACACGGAGCGGGGAATGAATAGAAAATAAAGTTAGAACCCATGTAATTATACATGTTTATCCTTAACGCTTTGGATCAAAGTTTACAAAAGTTAAGACTAGCCGGCCTGCTTTTATCTGACGTCTGACGTCACTCACACCAATTACCTGTGTTGCCTGATACAGGACGTTTTGGGAAAGGGTCACTGTTACTTAGGTTAGATTTTCCCTTCGTTCTTCAGATCTATCACACAAATTTTATTTACTGTAAACGTTTTTTTTTTTTTTTCATTGATCTTTTACTTCAGAAAAGGAGGAAAAGATATACCTGATGGTCAGTAGTTTTGAATCCCTTGTCATGTTATGAATGTAATAACTGTGACAAGTGTTGAATTATCATTTACAAATATTGTTCCTTCTCGCCATGCCCTGCTTCTGTCTCATGTGTTTGTAAAGTCGTCCTTGTTTTGAAAAATCCACTTTTGAATGCAAGAATTTCAAGAGAACTTTAGGTACGAAACGAGTTCTTGGGTTTCTCGCACCTTACGTCCTGCCCGCGAGCAGAACTTTATTTGCCGCCAAAGAGCCTTCTGACTCGCTAAACTGTGTAATGTAATGTACAGTGAAATACTGAGAATACTTTACAAATTACCACATTTCAGTTACCAACAATGATTGTTTTCCTCGTTCTTATATCATACGTAGGCAACACGTACTACAAGCTTATCCCTCATTAATAATTTTTGCATGTGTTCTTAATTAAACATAGCATTAACAGTTACATGCCGTAGAAGAGAACGTATCCTATTTCCTTCCCTTCTTTAACATCATCATCAGGTATTGTTGTCGTGATAACTCGACCTGTGTAGCTGCCAAAGTCCCACCTAAGGTCCTGATGTTCGTGTTCGTTACCTCGTTTCTTCGGTGCTGTCTTTACTCTTTCACTAGCAGACAATTCTTCCCAAAATCACCAACAACTTTTCATTTTCTTTGTACTACAGTCACTTTTAGGATCCTAGGAGAGACATAATAAATAGTCTTTTACCTTCCCTTTTAAGACTGTGTCAATCAAACAATTCTATAATGCTCTGAACGTTAACAAGGGACTACAATATAAATAAGCGGGTTAATGAGTCTAGTACCCAAACAAATATTTTTCTTAATCCTCCTGGAATGATGTGTAACAATTCGCAGCAATGAGAAGACTGAACAAAATCTTCACAAGCATCTACAAGACATGAAGAGGATTAAAATAATTGATTTCCTAATGTCTAGCCATTATAATGCTCAGACTTGGTTGTAGAGGGAATAAAAAAAGCCTCAGAGTGGTTTGTGATTGAAGAACGATATCCTAAGATCACCAATAACTGCATTCATCAGGGATCTTTAGAAGAAGATTAGACAGATTTCTGGATGATGATGATAAGTGGAAATAGATGAGTATGTTTCATATAAGGACCGCTTCGTGTAGGACTTCTTGAAACTTCCCTTATTTCCTTATGTTTTCATGATCCTATGCTTACATTATTACAATGGCGACGATGGGGGCAAAGAATAACTATCACCAGTATAAGACTAGTTTTCCTGGAATGGGTTAACATAACAACGCTGATGGTGATAGAACAAGGACACAAATAGACACAAGAGTAGCTTTCCTTGCCAGTGGGGAGGAGGAGGCTTGGCGTGAGTGTCTGCTGCGACGGTCACGTGCACACTGCTGTCGTCGTGCAACGCTCTGGTGAAGGTGAGGATAATGGGGTGAAAAACTAATTACAACTCCAACCACACGTAACAATTAATCATTTTATCATAAGCGACCGTAGCTGCCGACTTAACATTCCTCATCCTCTTAGTTTTTGTTGTTATATTTTTCATTACTATTACTATTATCATTATTATTACTATCATCATCATCATCAGTCATCATCAATGACTATATCACGAAATCAGCAACTTAAACACCAGTAAAAGCTTCTAGTAGTATTTTTCATCAACAGTTTATCAATTCCTCGTCGGTTCCATTGAATACAAGTCTTGGTCTCTGTCTCGCTGTCTGTCGTGGCTCTACTGTCCTGACCCAGCCCTCGCCTGCTGACCATCTCGCCCTGCTGCCCATCGTGTGTGTAACTTGAGCTGCTCGCGTCTATCTGTCTCTTAATGCTGGCTAGGATTTTCTTTCTCTTTGCTCCTCACTTTTCCATCATATCCCTTTCTCTATCCTCCTATCCCTCCCCTTTTCTCATCCCTCCCCTCTCCTCATCCCTCTACCATAATAATCCTTTCCTTTCATTTCCTCCTCCTTCTACCTGCATCATGCCTTTCTCCTCACCTCAACACCACACCCCTTCCATGTTCTTCAGTCCCATCCCCTTCTCTTTGAATTCGCAGCGTTCAGCGAATACATTTACTCTGTACGCTTTAAAATAGTTTCTGACACAAAAAGTTAAGGGGAAAGAGATCAGCCTGTGATTTCAGAGACGGGGTACGATTGTGATGATACCCATTCCAGCAATGGTACCGTCAGGCAGTCACGAGTGTTCCCTAGATTGTTGTTGGTGTGTAGTCTTTTTATTATTTATCTATTTATTTATGTTATCTGTGTTTTTCTTGTCAATAAACTAATTAACTAACTAACTAACTGTGTGGTTGAAGGGGCGTGCGCTCACACTCCTCTCAAGATGTGTTCCAGCCACACACAACGAGGCACATCCCGGATCGAGGCACCCTTCACAGTGGGGTGCGGGAGACCAACATTAAGAAGCGGAGGAACAGCAATGTAAAGATGCAATGCCAAAGTGATGTCGCTCCTCGCTGATTTTTTTTTTTTTTTCGTCCAGTTATAACATCTGACGGTTGCACCACAAGAGGCAATCGTTCCTGAGTTTTGTTACTCATGTTAATTATCTATATCATAATTTTTTCTTTTGTATATTTCTACACACAAAAGTACTTAAATGGCTGGGTACACACTGCAAATGAGTGTAATGAGTGTTCAGAGTACTCACAGGGGCCATCTCCAATCTATTTCACTCATCCGTGTCAGCCGCCAGTGGAGTATTGCAGACAAATGAACTAATAGACATTTATCAACCACGATAATAGCTGATAATTTTCAACAAAAGCATTTACGATATACGTACATAAAACTGTCCGTGCCTTTTTTTTCCATTTAAAAGGAAGTAAAATTATGCATCTTAAGATGAGAAAAGAGCACTAACCTCCCTCACTGAACACTCAATATTACACACAAAAACGCCGCAAATTTATGAAAAAAGCAACTCTCCCTCTCAGTGACGCGCAAAACACAACTCTTTCAAGCCTCAACACCAAGGATAACAGGCAAACGTAAACATAAGCGAACATCAGCCAGTTCGTCTCTCTCTCTCTCTCTCTCTCTCTCTCTCTCTCTCTTTCTGACCCTTCGTCTTTGCTCCACCACCTTTATCTCTCCTAGGTGTCAAGGACCTGCAACTCCCAGACAACAATATTTGCCGGAGGGATCAAATTGGACCCTAGGAAGATCTATTTCTGGTGGCGCTCTTCCCCGTGGCTGGTGGCGGCGCGGCGGGGTGCGGAGCGGCGAGGCGGCTGGGAGGAAATAGCAGGGATAAGAGAGGAAGGCACGATGTTCGAGACACGTGGATTATGATAAGTGGAAATGCGTGTTTGCGAAGGAAATGAAAGAGTAAATAAAAACAAGACGGGCACACATTAATGGTAATCTTAGGTAATCATGTAATCGTGCTCTCTCTCTCTCTCTCTCTCTCTCTCTCTCTCTCTCTCTCTCTCTCTCTCTCTCTCTCTCTCTCTCTCTCTCTCTCTCTCTCTCTCTCTCTCTCTCTCTGTCTAATTAGTATTGCAATTTTCATCTTTTTCTTATAATTAGTATCGGTATTATTTTTTTTCTTGGCATATTATATCATCATATTTCCTCTCTTCTTGCATATTTTCAGTTTGCGGTCTACTTATTCTACGTAAACTTTTGTTGTTCTTGTTGTTGTTGTCATCATTATCATTGCTATTGTCAGCATTATTATTATTATCATCATCATCATTCTTCTTCTTCTTCTGCTTCTTCTTCTTCTTCTTCTTCTTCTTAATAATTATCATCATCATCCATCTCTCTCTCTCTCTCTCTCTCTCTCTCTCTCTCTCTCTCTCTCTCTCTCTCTCTCTCTCTCTCTCTCTCTCTCTCTCTCATATAGGAGATAAAAAATTACACTATTCACTTCTTGCTATTTTTTCACGCGACTGCACAATTGATCTATGTTAAATTTAGTGTTGCCTTTAAGCCACGAGAAGGTGTAACTGAGGGGTCATATGTTCACTGTGCACGAACAAACATCCTTTACTGCCTCTCACCCTTGCATCTCGTAAATATTAGTTCTCTTGTATCCGTTGCATTCTTTTGATGCACACACACACACACACACACACACACACACACACACACACACACACACACACACACACACACACACACACACACACTCTCTTCCTTTCCACAGTTCGAATATATATTTAATGGCAGTGCTCGTATCATTTATAGAATTCGTCTTTTATCATTCACATTCTACCTTACTATTATTTCATTTTTCCTGGTAAATATATAACTTTAAGTTGAAATATTTTGGAGTAAAAAAATTAATTAATTTCCAGTTGATTAAGATGTGTGCAATATCTTAGCTATATGACTTCTAACCATATACTTATCGACATTTCCTCACTAATTTGCCTTTCCTAGCGACCATAGAAGATTTTGTTTACCATTTAATTCTTCTGTCTCCATTTTCATGTATTCTTTATTTTATCTATTTATTTTTCGTAACAGCAGTGCCGCACGAACCTCAGATTACTGTGAAGGGAGCGACAGAAAATTTCCCCACACAAAGGCTCCTTGTTATTTATTGCACCTCGTCACGTGTTGATCCTTCGCACATTCCTTTTAGCATCTTCATTTCTTCAGTCTTCATTCTTGTTTGCGTGTGTGTGTGTGTGTGTGTGTGTGTGTGTGTGTGTGTGTGTTAATGACACGTGTCTTACATCTTTATAACGAGACATCTACCAAGTTTCTCTCATGAAGATCTTTCATTGCGTTTGCCCTTCGTTTTCTGTGTCACCAGGGCGGCCTGTCATAGCTGCCATTCGTTTCAGCACTTGTGGTCTCTCTCTCTCTCTCTCTCTCTCTCTCTCTCTCTCTCTCTCTCTCTCTCTCTCTCTCTCTCTCTCTCTCTCTCCCTCTCTCTCTCTCTCTCTCTCTCTCTGTTTCGCATCACTTTACAGCACTTCCTGATCGTTGTTCGCCACACCAACAACCCCCTTCTTTTCCCTTCTTCGTTATCATCTGAACGTTAGTTTTCCTTCTTTTCAATACATTTCACCATAATCAACTGGCTATAATTCTCCTGCAGAGCAAATAGGTGATATCTTTCAACTTTCTTCATTCTTTATCGCCAGCGCGTCTATCCCACACCACCACCACCTCCACAAATTTTTTTCTCATCTCTCTAAGTAGGTCGATGTCTGTCCTGCTTTTCTTTTACTATCTTCATTTTTTTCCATCAGCTGAATTAAAATAAAGAGGAGCAGAGGGAGATTTTGACTACTAACATCTAAAAACTGAGGATGGGGATAATTTTTATGTATTTGTAAGAAGCAAACCGAGCATTACTGTAGGCCCTGAACGGCTTACAAAATGTGATTTATAAATTAAGCAAAATTTTATTTGCGACAGTGATAAAAGTTTATAAGAAATAAGTGAAAACAAAATTACATTAATTTCAATTTCCGCAGCCCCAATTGACAACTGTTAACTTGTGAATTCAATTACCTACTTCTAAAAAGCGGACCCCTCTCCTTGTTTGTCTGGCAGCCCTTGACCCGCTTCGGCGCCGCCAGCACGCATGTACTCGTCTTCCCTTCACCAGTATTTTGACCTGCGTGCGAAAATAAAGCATATTGGTACGTACGTGCGAAAACAAAGCGCGAATTCATTCTATTTACGTGATGCTGGAGTTAGTGTCACAAACAGCATGTATGAGTAGGGAGGCGCAGCGCGTGGCAATGTGGCGACACGATAAAATACGACTTCACTTTGGCTTTATTTTCCACGAAATGACGCACTGGGCAGAGTGGAGGTTACTCCGGTGCACTAATAATGGAACATGGAGAAACGGGCATTGTCTCTACAAAAACCCGTCACTGAAAGCAATACATGAAGGGCAGTGAATCATCTGGTGGATAATGGAGGCGAGACGAGAGGGGAGTGATGGAGGTGTAGCCGCCAATACGTGTCCCTCCCTTGACCAAAACACACAATGCAAACACAATGACTTCTCCTGAAATACGAGTGATCTTTTCGATCCAAAATACATTTTCAATACGTTAATACAGTTCAGGGAAGAGGAGCTTACTCTCGCCCACAGCAGAACGCATGGGAGGACTGCAGGGCTGTATCTACATTCATGAAGCACACACGATGGCTAATCCTCAGCTTCCGCCACCATAATTCAAGGGTCAACAAGGGGAAAATATGAAAACGCTACATTTTTAAAGATAATCAAAGAACACGTGTTACAGCAAAACAAAGACACAGCAGTAAAAAAATGTCAACTCTTAAAACGAAATTACTAACGAAACCATCACATTAATGAACAATGAAGCTGACTACAGAAAAAACAACCAAGGAAAAACGCTGGTGTAAAATAAGAGCACAAAGCAGGAGCACGTCACGCTTCACTACACAGGGAGCGAAGTGTCCGGCCTGTTTGTTTAGTGAGGAGCGAGAGTAAATGGGGACACTGCTTACCTTACTCGTCTGGCGGCACCACTAGCAGTCTCAGGGAAAAAGTACTGTAAAGAGAAGAGAAGCTACTGATTACTCTCTTCTTAAATTTCGTTATCACCTATTCATTTATTCACTTTATATATATATATATATATATATATATATATATATATATATATATATATATATATATATATATATATATATATATATATATATATATATATATATATATATATATATATATATATTATTTTGATTTAACCTGAAGAAAAAAAGTCTATAAAATAAAACATGCATCAGCCAATAAGATGTAACAAAGTGTATACATTGAAAGCTCTTAAGACAACTAAGTTTAGATGTGTGTAGCGAAGATCTCATTCAGCATACTTAAGTTCCTCGCACTATTTTATCACCAGATGGTTGTTGCGAGACACTGCCTGGGAGGTGTGGTCAGGCAGGCAGTGCAGTGAAGCCTGGCCACGAGTGTCAAAATGACCTCACACACACACACACACACACAGTTTTGGTGCGGTGGACCGATGAATCAACTCAAGAGCGGCCATGTTTGTTCTAAAATACTGTGTCAGGAGTGGGATTCGAACCCACGCCCGGAAGACCGGACTGCGACCTGAACGCAGCGCCTTGGACCGCTCGGCCATCCTGACTCATGGCAAGTAAACAAATATACACAGACACATACACATAGCAGGCATGCACACACACACACACACACACACACACACACACACACAGAAGTATACACTTTTCTATAGATCTCTGCTCGCCTTTTGCTTGGTTTTTCACTGATATTTTCTTCACTGCACATTGTTTCCATCGTAGCATTACTCAGGGTGAAACACATCACTCCAGAGGGTCTCATTGTATACCACCACTTTTATGATCCATGATAGCAGTAATCGGTAACCTTCACTAGTTAGAAAAAAAAAAACAACAACAATTAAAAAGAAGAAAAGTTAATAAAGCACTGTCGAACGAAAGAAAGAAAAAAAAAAACATTGTCAAAGGATTAATTAATACATGGAGAAGACAGCAGAACAGAATATAAAAAAAAAAAGTGCATTCTTGAAAATAAACCACTCTAAGTGAAGAAAAGTCCACGTGTGTCTTCGGATAAATAGTGGCCAAAACTAAGGCAAATAATTAATTGCCAAAAACTATATTGCACTCAACATTTTTCCAGTGCCTTCATTTCCATTTTATGACGGCGGTGTGTAGTGCGGCAAGGTACACAAGGGAGTGCTAGGTCACTGCCATTTAACTTTTAAATCCAAAATCTGTTGCATCATGCAGTGTTTGATCTTTCCTAAAACTCCCTTCGAGCACGAAGAACAGTTTCCAGCTTTACTCTCCCTTCCCTCACACCTCGGCACCTAAAAGTAACCACGCGTCCAATCGTCGAAGCGTCCACAGCTCTGAACCAAACAAAGCCTGTAGTCTGTAACGCTGTGGTTTTTGCGACTACGTGAAGCCGACCTATCTCATCAGTTTGTGTTGCTGTAGGAAAGAACGCTGAATAAAACAAGACGTAATAAAGCAACACTACTACTACTAGTACTACTACTAATATTACAACAACTACTACTACTACCACTGCTACTACTATTACTACTATTACGTTATCACTATTATCCCTATTCTTATAATCGTCATCATCATCATCATCATTATTTAAAGGGCTGAGACAAAGATACCGCTTAATAGATGTACTACCTTACTATTACCATTATAAGCTAAATATGGGTCTTATTCACTACACTGACTGATTGAGTGAGCGAGTGACTGGCTGGTAAACATCCTCAGTGTATAACAATTTCCAGGCCAAGAATCTTAAGTCTCCATACAACACTGACTGACTGAGTGACTGACTGATTGACAGACTAAATGAGTGACTGGCTGCCACACCCCAATATTCGCACACAGGAAGGCTGATCAAAGGTAAAAGTCCAGTGGTAGGCTATACGGAGTTCTGGCGGACCCTCTCTCCAATCTGTTCCCTCAAAGTGGCTTCCTCCCACCACTTCCTCGCCACGCCTACGTGTATGCCTACAGGCCCTTACTGCACACAGACATACAGACACACACACACACACACACACACATATATATATATATATATATATATATATATATATATATATATATATATATATATATATATATATATATATATATATATATATATATATATATATATATATATATATATATATATATATATATATATATATATATATATATATATATATATATATATATATATATATATATATAAATATATGACGTAGCAACGCAATATGTTTACAGGTCTCTCTCTCTCTCTCTCTCTCTCTCTCTCTCTCTCTCTCTCTCTCTCTCTCTCTCTCTCTCTCTCTTTTTCTCTTTCCTCCATCTCAGAGTGCAAGGACAAACATGGGATTGTAGGTATTTGTGACTCTCACTCCGCCACAACACCAGCACAGCCACCTTTGACATCTACAAACACACACACACACACACACACACACACACACACACACAGAGAGACACACAATACACAAAGATATCCTACCGACGTTGTTGGTGGTACTGTTATTACTATGAGAGAGAGAGAGAGAGAGAGAGAGAGAGAGAGAGAGAGAGAGAGAGAGAGAGAGAGAGAGAGAGAGCGTGTGTGTGTGTGTGTGTGTGTGTGTGTGTGTGTGTGTGTGTGTGTGTGTGTGTGTGTGTGTGTGTGTGTGTGCGGTGCGGTGCAGTGCGGTGCGGTACAGTGTGGTGTGGTGTGGTGTGGTGTGGTGTGTGTTTGTGTATGTGTAGGGAAAATTTGAAAAGGAAAGATAAAGATTGAAAAATAAGCAAAACAAGAGAGAAAAAAGAAAGGAAGGATGAAAGACTAAAAATATAAAAAAAAGACAAAAAAAGGAAAAAAAGGAAAAAAAAGGAAAAAAAAGCAAAAAAAAAAAAAGACAGAAAAGAAAAAAATGAGGGACATAAGAGAAGAGGAAAAACTTAAAAAAAACAAAAAACGAAAAGACAGGAGGCAGTGGCGTGGGAGGACAAGTGAGAGGAACATGACGACAGCCAACACTCAGCGTGGGATGCCAATAATACACACACACACACACACACACACACACACACACACACACACATATATATGCTTTGTTTTCTTAAACCCAGGAATTAAACTAAAGAATTAGCCAGACGTAAGCTTACTCAGAAAAAACCGGAGTAAAAAAATATGATGAAAGCGTCCTTATCTTTCCTAAGGCTTGTTTTCATGATAGAGAGAAATAAAAGGGGAAAAAATTAAGGATTGGTTCTACATTTTTGTTTGAAGCTTCGCCCGTGTTCTGATTCCCCATGGCGAGTGTTGGCTTGGGGTCGTATGTCAATAGTTCACGAGGGGCTGACCGAGGCACTCTTTCGGCCTGGAAAAGGAAAGTGTTCAGCCTCCCACACAATCAACTTTTGTTGTGTCATTTCAGAATTCGTTCGTTAAGAAGAATATTTTATTTTAAAGTCTGGTGATAAATGCAAGCCAATGGTGTTTAGTCTAAACTTTGCTGGCGACTATGTTTGGGACGAAATTAGGGAGAATGTTCGGTCTCCCGAGAACATGATTAATTTTTGCTGTCTTTTTAAAGAGATCTTGATCGTTATGAAGAATTATGTTCAAGATTGGCTGATAAATTAATGCTTTTTGTGTGTGTGTGCGTGTGTGTGTGTGTGCGTATGTGTGTGTGTGGTTAATGATGTTTAGTCTAAGGTTTATTGGCGTTTATATATTTTTTACCGGTATGTAAGGCAAAAGTTAAAAAGTAAAAATCATTGGTTAGGTTTGTAGATTACTATATTGTATATTATTTTCATCTATAATACCTATCACAATCACAATCAACTTTTCTTGTGTCTTTTAAGAAAAATCGACCGTTATGAAGAAAAATTCTTGAAAGTTGACAGGTATTTTTTTTTTTTATGATGTTTGAAATATAGTCTATTGGTACTTATGTTTGGGACCAAGTGAGATATCAAGATAAGTAGGAATCAATGGCTATTTTTTGCAAAGCACGTTGTTTTATATATATATATATATATATATATATATATATATATATATATATATATATATATATATATATATATATATATATATATATATATATATATATATATATATTATTTTTTTTTTTTTTATTTCTAATACGTACCACAACCAACTGGGACAAGAGTAAAGCTAAAACATGTGTTATGAAGCACAGATGAATGCATAATGAAGCAATATTGAAATATATACATCCCTAATATCACCAGAAACAAGACAACGTATTGAACTGTGTACATCTCTAATAACGCCGAAAATAAGGCAGCGTACCTGGCAATCATCCAATTAAATATGTAAAAGCTTCTTTCCAAGTCATTCTCCCTTCAAACATACTGAAAGCAAACTTTGTCCGAGTGGGTGTGCTCAGTTAATGAGACTTACATTAAGAGAAATTTTTACGTAAGGAACTTCCCACGTTATGAATTATATTTGGCAAAGTAACTGTAGTGTTAAGCCAAAGCTGCCTGGGAGGGGAAGGGAAGGGGTCGTAATTTTAATCTGCCAGGCGCCATCACCGCCTCGCTGCGCTCTCAGGCAGCTTGTGACTTGTAATAGTTAAAAGCCTTTGCCTCAGTTACCTTGGGGGAGACAATATTAATTAACTCTGACCTCTGCTGCATGACTATTTATACACCAACCATTCAGAGTTAAGGTGAACCAGTTACTCGGTTCCAAACCAATTTAATGCATCTAATGTAGTGAGAAGAATTTATCATTCTACAAATACTGATTTGTACAATAAAGAGATCCATGGAACAATTATTGCTAGTGATTAAAGCATATATATATATATATATATATATATATATATATATATATATATATATATATATATATATATATATATATATATATATATATATATATATATATATATATATATATATATATATATATATATATATATATATATATATATATATATATTCTTCATTAGTCAAATATCTCAATTGACTTATATAGTACAATCTACGGGATGTTTACTTCATGTTCGGAATATGTTAAGTAATTTCTTCAAATTTTCTGTGCAATAACCCTTTATTTTTACATATTACGTAATAATTTTGTTACATGAACGTTAAATTCATCACGAGCACCGCTAACCTCATCACCTTTCCCATTACGTGAACCGGCCATCACTGACACAACACACCCACGCTTCCGTGCTGCGGTGAACAGAAACAATGCCAGGCGCTCGATCAAATTAGCATCCAGAATAACAGAGTAAAATAAATAACAACCTGCCCAAACGTCACTCTCGCCAGCCTCCCACTCCCTCGCTCCAGCAGGCGCCCCTCACACTCCAGCGTGGCGGCGTGGGCGCTTGCAAACATTACTAGCTACGGGACAAGCTCTTTAGTGATGTAAATGTTAGCGCTTGCCAGTAAATACACGTAAATAAACACACACACACACACACACACACACACACACACACACACACACTTTTCTATTAACGAGAGAGAGAGAGAGAGAGAGAGAGAGAGAGAGAGAGAGAGAGAGAGAGAGAGAGAGAGAGAGAGAGAGAGAGAGAGAGAGAGAGAGAGAGAGAGAGAGAGAGAGAGAGAGAGAGAGAAAATGCCAAGAAAAACAGAGACCTGATGGCAGTAAAGGAGAAAAGTGATATGGTACAGGGAGAGGTGGTGGGCAGAGATGACGTGGGAGTTGGAGAGAAATAATAAAAAAAAAAAGATTAGGAGGTCCCCCCACTGAGCCACACCAATGCACCTACACGACGACCAGACTTTGCACGGTTACACACAACTCTTTTTTCCGCTGTTGCCAACGTCTTTCATTTTACTGCCTTAGAGAGAGAGAGAGAGAGAGAGAGAGAGAGAGAGAGAGAGAGAGAGAGAGAGAGAGAGAGAGAGAGAGAGAGAAACCCACTTCATGATATAATATAAATTTGTCATCACTCACCCCAGCGTTTAGAAACAATGCGTAAGGGGACGAGGAGCTGGAGACGTGAAAAGAAGAAAAAAGAAAACAAAAAACATTACAATAATCAACAACAATATCAGGTGTGGAGGAGGGGAGTTCACCTGACGCTGCCGCACCAGGTTAATTAATGCCGGTGATCCACGCACACTTCCCACGCTAAGCCTACAGGTAAACATTTAGTGGTGTATGATTCTGCCAACAACAAGTAAATATCGCTTTACACTCGACGCCAGAACAATCAATGCGGTGGCGGAACAGACGAGATCGGCTCACTCTTTGGTGGTCACGACGGTCTGGTGGTGATATCAAGTGTGTTATTTCCTGGTTCGATTCCCAGACGCTTCCTCTGGGGGCTTCACTCTTTCGATTAGTTTCTTAGTGTTGAAAAAAAAAAAAAAAATATATATATATATATATATATATATATATATATATATATATATATATATATATATATATATATATATATATATATATATATATATATATATATATATATATATATATATATATATATAGATGCGAGACATTATTTAATTGACCTACTTGTTTCTTCTAGTTTCCTCCGTCAACGCCAGAATGAAAAATTTCTTTTTCACTTCCATTTTTTTCCCCTCAGCCAGTCTTCCTGATACGTAGAAGATGAAAAAGAAACACGTTCTCTTATTTCCGGAGAGAAAGCTCCAGTCTTGTGAAACTTGTGGGGCACAAACATAAACGAAAACAAACAATATGTGTGTGTGTGTGTGTGTGTGTGTGTGTGTGTGTGTGTGTGTGTGTGTGTGTGTGTGTGTGTGTGTGTGTGTGTGTGTGTGTGTGTGTGTGTGTGTGTGTGTGTGTGTGTGTGTGTGTGTGTGTAATAGAAAATTACAACATAAAGTGGACGCAAATTAGACTGAAAAATAAACAGGTAAACATTTGCTCTCCAAACAAAGGAATGACTATGTTACATAAGCTCCACTTGTGTTTCTCTTCCATCCACGTAATAGTCAATTAGAATGAAATGTCAGTATTGCCTTCTCCTAGACGTGAAGTAGAAGTGGTGACGTTATTTTAGTTCATAATAAACACATTGTCGTAAATCTTATTACTTCACAGTTTACCTTTACTAGTGCGGCGAATGAGAAAGACATTCTGCTATAACGATATTAGAGTACAACGTTCACAAATAATTCCTTAATATTACTACAAAAAAGTGCATAAATAAAAAAAATAAAAAAAATCAACAAAAGCTCCATGTTGTTGTCGTAAATGGTATTATTAAGGCGAATAAGAAAGTTACTTCGCTATTACGGTATAAAAGAAGTATTGATAAGTATTTCTTTAATATTACTACAACGAAAATTAAGAAATCTAAATGCATAGTAACCAGAAGCATAAAAACAAGTTAATAAACCTTGTAATACGTATAAGACAAAGTATACGTAGACCTTAACACTAATATTTCACACCTACGTATATATTTCACAGCTAATAAATTCGATGTCCTTGAGAGCAATAAAGAACTTAAAAAGAGGAGAATTCATTATTGATGTGTGACAAGTCTTATGGAACTGTAAAGCAGGTCTGTTCTCAGGCTGAAAATAAGGTGCGTTTTCAAATATTTTTTCGTCTATATTTAGCCTTCAGAGGGAAAGTGAGAGACAAAAAGAATATTAGCAACAATTCCAAATGCTGACACCTTGATGCCCCACGCTTGACCTTCCGTGAATTATTTTTACGTCATGATTCGTCTTTTTTTTTTTCTTTATTTCATGTTACAACGTTATTTTCCCTTTTTACATTCTTATTTTTCTTATTTTATTTATTCTTTTTTAGATTTCAATGTTAATGGTTCAATATTTCGTAGTGCTAGTTTTCGTTGTTATTTTCTTTTTCAGTTCTTTTATCATGTTACTTTTAATTTTTCAGTCCATGTGGATATTTATCTTATATATATATATATATATATATATATATATATATATATATATATATATATATATATATATATATATATATATATATATATATATATATATTATTTTTTTTTTGTATGTATATAATGGCATACTTTATTTTTCATTGTTATTTTCTTTTCAATACTGTAATGAAGTTACTTGATTTCAATTCATGTTGATATTGGATTTTTTTGTTTGTTTGTTTTTTTATTTAAGAGCATATTCACCTTTTTTCCCAGTTTCATTGGTAGAAATAGCCGTGGAAAGAAAAGAGAAAATTACAAGGTTCACGTGCCATCCTAATCAGAGGACACTGGAAATATACCTCCTAATTGTTAAGACCTTATCATCATCATCAAAGTGTCCTCGTACAGCAGGTAATTACAGCATTCTATTCTGAGTTCCAGTCTGCCGCGCCTTGCACCTAAATATATTTGGTTACCGTTGTCTGTTCCACTGTTAATCTATTTATATGCCAGCCACACTTCCCAGGAATCAGACGGGTAGACGAGACAAGGCACCCTTCTCTTGTCCACCCACACACAACCACCCACCTATCCACACTCACGCGCACACATATGCATACAGACACCGCTCCCCACCAACACACACACACACAAACACACACAACCATTCCACGAACCAACTTTCCCTGACAGACACACACGGATACACATAATACACACACACACACACACACACACACACACACAGACGCCACTCCCCACCAACTAACACACAAGAACATAACATCATGATAAGATAAGGAGACAGCGAAAGGCCGCTTAACTACACAAGACAACTCACGCACGCAGATCAAATACAACGTCATCTTAGTTTATGGTGTCATGCCAACGAAATAATTTGTGATGTACGAAAGCGAAAACCTTACACATTTCTTCATATTCATTTGCACGTTATGCTAAATTAACGTCACATGTTTATAGTTCACTCATCCAGTTGTGGTTAATTGCCGCTGCTGCTGTTGTTTTTTTGTTTTTTTCTTGTTGCTGTTATTATTATTATTATTATTATTATTATTATTATTATTATTATTATTACTATTATTATTATTACTATTACCACTACCGCCACCACCAATAATAATAATAATAATAATAATAATAATAATAATAATAATAATAATAATAATAATAATAAAAAATCATGTGATAACATTAACAATAATTAAAATAAAAATAGTAAAATTCATAAAAATAATTAATACATTTTTGAAGCGAGGAGACCAGTAATATTTTGACCTTTCTTCTATTTCAGATTAAGGAAGAGCAAATTGTGTTGTTCAGTGAATCAAAACATCAGTTCCATCATCTGCCTCCTCAGCACAACCTTTCACACAACCATTCCTTTTCTTCAGCAACACTCATCCTTCCTTCTCCCCTGCAATGAACATACTGAGAGAGAGAGAGAGAGAGAGAGAGAGAGAGAGAGAGAGAGAGAGAGAGAGAGAGAGAGAGAGAGAGAGAGAGAGAGAGAGAGAGAGAGAGAGAGAGACGTACGTGCGTCTGTGGAACGCATTCTTGGCCTCGGGTATGTGTAAGGACTGTCACAATCCCTGTTATCTTTCCAAGAAAGTGGACGGCACACTGATCCCAGAAAGATTTTAAAGATTTGGATTTTTAAAAGGCCTCGAATACTTACCCGACCTATCCGAAATCGTCAGCAATTAAATCCTCTCTCAAAACCCTTACCTTGCTATACCTTGGTACAGCACACCAGAAGTCACCTCAATACCAGATCAGTGTTGGCGTAGAAAACACAATTATTATATATAATAACAAAATATATTTATAATCATGTTAACTTACAGATAAATTGAGGTAGTGCACATTAAAGGAAATTAGGGAACAAATTTCTACCTTAGAACAACACAGGATAATTCCCACTCTCAGTTACAACACATTTGCCTTTTACTCAGGCTCTTATATTGCCTCCCTTGCTGCTCAAAGGTACACATCAATATATGACATTCCCGTCACTTCACAAAGCACTAAAAGCCTTTTACTCTTTCACAGACCGCTGGAATATTTTCCCCAGCTGCAGGAATTTTCCCAAGACGCCGTCACCTGTTACCGCGTCACCAAATAACAATTCCCTTATCTTATCTCCTCAAACCTCACCAGACATCACCACCATCACCATAGTTCATCTATAGCACCATAACACCATCCCTAAAGACACCAATAACACCACAACATCAGCACAACCCCAGCCACAAAATGGCTGCCTCTCAGCCCCAACGCTACCCCTCAGCGTTACCTCACCAACACAACTCACCAACCAAATATCAGAGAACAAGAGCTCTTGGTACCACAAAAGACTCACCAACCTGATCCTGGGTATCAGGGTTACGCCTCCACATCGCCAGTACCTCCACACACCCACTCAATCACCACAATAACACCCAAATGTATCCTCTGAGAACGCCATCCTTCCGTTCCCCTCGGGGCCTCCTAGCACTCTGAAATTCTGCTAACTCAGATACGAAAGCCAGACACGTATCGCCTCTTGCCTCAACGCATTCCACCTTCAAATATACCTTTTCCCTTACATATACATACATATAAAGAACTTAAATTAAGAAGAGAATAATATTACATGATATAAAATGAGTAAATAAGCCTTATGCTAACTTATAACCAAGAATAAAGATACGTTTATAAGGAAAATTTAACACGGGGAACACTAAGAAAACGTGTTCCTTTTCAGGGTAAACTTGGCCAATAACATGGCAGGACGATCTCGGTGTTGCTATGTCCGGGGCTCAGAAATTCAAAGTGAGAGTGAACGCATGGCTTGGTGGTAGCAGTGACAGTGACACTAATGATTGAAAGTCTATATAAGATCGTGTAGTTTAAATAATTCATTAATCTTTCTATATATACTATTTTAACATGGTTAGATTTTATGATTGGTAGTCTCTAAAGCTATTATTAACTTGTAAAACAACCGCTGTATTGTGCATTGTACACTTATGATCTTGTATATGTGGTATAAATAAATAAATAAAAAAAAGATAGTGAGTTTTCAACGTGCCTTGCGAGACACGAATGTTCTGTACGTACTAATATTCTACGTCTATGAATATCAATAGGTTTCTCACCCTCGGGTGTAATAAACTGAATAAATACTCTCTCTCTCTCTCTCTCTCTCTCTCTCTCTCTCTCTCTCTCTCTCTCTCTCTCTCTCTCTCCGGGATAATGGTGCAGGGAAAGGTGAGAAAGGTGCAGGAGTTTCCTTCCTGTAAGACCATGAAATTTCCCAGTAAATATGGTTCCTCTATTATACATGTAATGTTATACATAACATCCTTCAAGTTTCCTATGATCATAACACGTTACAAGAAGGTACAGCAGGAAGCAGAAGTCACTGGATTGAGCTCATTATTGCCTTACAGACTGACGCACACTTGCGGGCAGGACACACTGAGTGTACACCCGAAGCTCTCACAGGGAAAAGTTCTCTCTCCTGCTCAACTTCCTCCTGTTGCTACAAAATTGCTAGCGTCCACTCGCAGCCACTCACAGCCAAATGGTGCACCATGCACAGGGGACTGAACAGTCTCCAGCAGACACTGCCATCTGACCATCCGAGGGATCCTTTAGGGGGGAACTGGGCTCTTCCATGGCAGTGTCCGGCGAATGATGCGTTCCTTGGACGCTACTACACACCCTCCGGCAGACACTGCCATCTGACCATTAGTGTGGCCCTTTAGGGGAGAACTGGGCTGCTCCGTGGCAGTGTCTGGCGAATGGTTAGTGGCTTTTGGTCATGACGACCTCACATGCCCTGTGAGGGACTGCAAGGGTGCACGCCACTGCCCACTGGTCTTAAATGGACCCTTAAGGTCCATTTAAGAGGTTGAGAGAGAGAGAGAGAGAGAGAGAGAGAGAGAGAGAGAGAGAGAGAGAGAGAGAGAGAGAGAGAGAGAGATAGAAGGGACATGATTTAGAACTAGGGAATCAGAAGGGAGAGAGGTACAAATGGCAAGATAATCTCAGACTGAAACAAAACTACGTACAGTCTTCCACCTTCCCCACACATTTGCCTCATTTTTTTCCAACATAAGAATATGTCTTGTGAATAAACTAACAATCATAGTTAAATGTCGGTATAGGAAAGCTCCTCTATGATGACATTACTTTTGTATCATATTCACCAAATATAGAAAATTAATAAACAATGAAATACGATGGAATATCCCTCTGGTATTAGAGATGGACAGAATAGGAGTGAGAGAAAGAAGGAGGGAATGGGGGAAAGAGAAAGGAGGGGAAGAGGGGAGGCATGCAGTTAGCAAGATCAGAAGAAGAGTTAGCATGAAAACAGCGGTAGAAGATAGCAAGAGATGCAACAATGGGGCGATAAGAAAGAGGCTGAAGACAGTCAGTTAGAAGAGAGGAGATGATAAGAAGAAAAGCTTTTGATTCCATCTTGTCTAAGACAGCGGTATGAGTGGAACACCCCTCCCCATACATGTGAAACACACTCCATGAGAAAAACTGGCGGAGACGACTCAGAATGCCTAACTTTAAAGAAGCTGTTTTAGTTAGAGACGATATGTGAAGCTTCCAGTTTAGATTGTAAGGACAGTCAGAAGATATTCAGTGAAGAAGAGTGGGTCAGTTGAGTGTCAGTGAAGAAGAGGGGATACTTATCTGAAAAGTTTTGTCAAGTTGATAGATGGAGGAATTGAGTCTTGAGGCACTGTACAATACTAAGTTTGCATTGCCCAAATTATAAATTTTAGAGAAATCAGAAGTCAGGCGTTCTGTGGCTTCCCTGTGTGAAGAACTGTTTACTTCCTGATGGGTTGGACGTCTACGAAGAGACTTTGAAAAGTGCAGGATGGTACCATCAGCGTAGGAGTGGATAGGACAAGAAGTTTGCTTTAGATCATTGATGAATAATAAGAAGAGAGTGGGTAACAGGACAGAACCCTGAGGAACTCCTATGTTAATAGATTTAGGAGAAGAACAGTGACCGTCTACCACAGCAGCAATAGAACGGTCAGAAAGGAAACCTGAGATGAAGTTAGAGAAAAGAATTGAAACCGTAGGAGAGTAGTTTGGAAACCAATGCTTTGTGCCAGACTCTATGAAAAGCTTATCATGTCTATGGCAACAGCAAAAGTTCACCAAAATCCCTAAAAGAGAATGACCAAGACTCAGTAAGGAAAGACAGAAGATAACCAGTAGAGCGGCTCTGATGGAACCCATATTGCGCATCGGATAGGTTATGAAGTGATAGATGTTTAAGAATCTTACTGTTAAGGATAGATTAAAAACTTCAGAGAGGCAGGAAATTAAAGCAATAGGACGGTAGTTTGAGGGATTAGAACGGTCACCCGTTTTAGGAACAGGCTGAATGTAGGCAGACATCTAGCAAGAAGGAAAGGTAGATGTTGATAGACAGAGTTGGAAGAGATTGACTAAGAAAAGTGCAAGCACGGAGGCACAGTTTCGGAGAACAGTAGGAAAGAACCCACCCGGTTCATAAGCCTTCCGCGGCTTTAGGTCAGCGTGGGCATGAAAAACATCACTGCGAAAGATCTTATTGGATAGCATGAAATAGTCAGAGGGTTAGAGATGTTTCTATTCTAATCTAAAACTGAGTATGTAGTCAGATACGGATTTGTTGCTATAACTGCATTATTTGCATCTTAGGCACTTGTCGACTTCATCAGTTTGCTTCTGAAATTGTAACCATAACTCTGCTGGAACTAATCTGAAATGAAACTCGATACTGCTGCATGTAGCGCTCATATATATTTATAATGCTGGAAGAATTCCTTTAGAAGAAACAATAAATGCAGGTATATTTTCGGCAACCTTGATGTGTAAGTAATGAAATCAGTCTTGTTTGAGTTATCCAGCGACAAAAGTGTGGAGTATTACTAAGAGTGCTCAGCTGTCTGTCCCTTATGTCACTTATGAGTTGCGATTTTATGTTATTTTCCATTTTAAAAACTGGGAGAAGCATTGACAGAGCGAGGACACAGCATGAGGAGTCGGCGGCAGGCAGCGTTGGCTTTATAACACTGCCCAAAAATTCCAGTTATCTCCCACTTCTTCCTCAAGCAGCGGAGAGCTTGGATGGTGCAAGTAACGGAGACGCTGAGCCACGCGACAAGGAAACATTCAAAACTACAGAAGCCAGAAACCAGCCTTGAAGTAATCCTGACAGTAACTATAAATTAAGCACCGTGATACAGTGCGACTGTTGCAAAGGGCACACTGGAATGCTCATCAGTATCAATGTCTTACAAAGGGTGCAGTGCAACGCGAGTCAGTATCAGTATCTAAAAATACTGTGTCAGGAGTGGGATTCGAACCCACGCCCGGAAGACCGGACTGCGACCTGAACGCAGCGCCTTGGACCGCTCGGCCATCCTGACTTGTAACTGTTTACTACCCACCAATGCAAGACAGACAGACAGACAGACACACACACACACACACACACACACACACACACACACACACACACACACACACACACACACACACACACACACACACACACACACACACACACACACACACACACACACACACACACACACACACACACGATGTGGAAATTATTAGGTTACGTAATATGTATATACCAAATTATTACATAAATAGGCCAACACAATTCAAATATGTTTTGTTCATGCAAAGTACAAGTTCAAGTGTGATGAAGAAATCATCTTTGTTTTTAAGGATGGTGCTTCAGTATTTTTTTTTTTAGTTTTATATATCAAATTTTAGTTCTATATAATATTAATAAGATACATACACATGAAAAATGTAAAAGTAGTTCATTTCCTGTATAGTACAAGTTAACACAGGCTTTGTGTAACCGGACCAGCCTGTATGCATGACCTAAACAAGTATCTGTCCTTCATTAATAGAAATGTCAAAATCTTTCAAGATCATTGATGAATCAAAATCCAATAAAAAAATAAAAAAATCCAACTGAGATGCCGGTCCCAGAAGAGGGTGCAAAGCGGAAGTAAAAAATTGAAGGATAAGTGTTTTAAAACCTACTTCTTGAAGGAATTCAAGCTATAGTAAGGTGGAAATACAGAAGCAGGCAGAGAGTTTCAGAGTTTACCAGAGAAGGGGATGTATGATTGGCAATACTGATTAACTCTTGCATTAGAGAGGTAGACAAAATAGGGGTGAGAGAAAGAAAAAAGTCTTGTGAAGCGAGGCCGCGGGAGGAATGGAAGGCATGCAGTTAGGAAGATCTGAAGAGTAGTTAGCATGAAAATAGCGGTAGAATATAGCTAGAGATGCAACATCGCGGCGATTGAGAGAGAGAGAGAGAGAGGCTGAAGGCAATCAGTTAGAGGAGAGGAGTTGATGAGACGAAAAGCTTTTGATTCCACCCTGTCTAGAAGAGCGGTGTGACTGGAAACGCCCAGAGATGTGAGGCATACTCCATACATGGTCGGATAATGCCCTTGTGCAGAGTTAGCAGCTCGAGGGATAAGAAAAACTGGCGGAGACGTCTCAGAACACCTAGCTTCATAGAAGCTGTTTTAACTAGAGATAAGATGTGAAGTTTCCAGTTCAGATTATAAGTAACAGACAGACCGAGGATGTTCAGTGTAGAAGAGGGGGACAATTGAGTGTCAATGAAGAGGAGATAGTTGTCTGGAAGGTTGTGTTGAGTTGATAGACGGAGGAATTGAGCTTTTGAGGCATTGAAAAATACCAAGTCTGCTCTGCCCCAATCAGAAATTTTAGAAAGATCAGAATTCAGGCGTTCTGTGGTTTGCCTGCGTGAAATGTTTACTTCCATGAAGGGTTGGACGTCTATGAAAAGACGTGGAAAAGTGCAGGATGGTACCATCTGCGTAGGAGTGGATAGGACAAGAAGTCTGGTTTAGAAGGTCATTGATGAATAATAAGAAGAGAGTGGGTGACAGGAAAGAACCCTGAGAAACACCACTGTTAATAGATTTAGGAGAAGGACAGTGACAGTTTACCACAGCAGCAACAGAACGGTCAGAAAGGAAACTTGATATGAAGTTCCAAAGAGAAGGATAGAAGCAATAGGAGGGTAGTTTGGAAATCAAAGCTTTCTGACAGACTCTTTCAAAAATTTTTGATATGTTCACCAAAATCTCTAAAAGAGGATGTTTAAGAATCTTCCTGATGATGATAGATTCAGAAACCTTAGATAGGCAGAAAATTAAAGCAATAAGACGGTAGTTTGAGGGATTAGAACGGTCACTCTTTTTAGGAACAGTCTGAATGTAGGCAAACTTCCAGCAAGAAGGAAAGGTAGATGCTGATAGACAGAGTTGAAAGAGTTTGACCAGGCAAGGTGTACGCACGGAGGCACAGTTTCGGAGAATAATAGGAGGGATCCCATCAGGTCCATAAGCCTTCCGAGGGTTAAGGCCAGCGAGGGCATGGAGAACATCATTGCAAAGAATTTTAATAGGTAGCATGAAGTAGTCAGAGGGTGGAGGAGAGGGAGGAACAAGCCCTGAATCGTCCAAGGTAGATTTTTTAGCAAAGGTATAAGCGAAGAGTTCAGCTTTAGTGATAGATGTGATAGCATTGGTGCCATCTGGTTGAAAAAAGGAGGGAAAGAAGAAGAAGCAAAGTTATTGGAGATATTTTTGGCTGGATGCCAGAAGTCACGAGGGGGGTTAGATCTTGAAAGATTTTGACACTTTCTATTAATGGAGGAGTTTTTAGCTAGTTGGAGAACAGATTTGGCACGGTTCCGGGCAGAAATATAAATTGCATAAGATTCTGGTGATGGAAGGCTTAAGTATAAGTACCCTTTGTGGGCAACCTCTCTATCATGTATAGCACGAGAACAGGCTGTGTTAAACCACCGTTTGGAAAGTTTAAACCGAGAAAAAGAGGAATGCACGCCTCCATTCCAGACACTATCACCTCTGTTATGCGCTCAGCCCACAGGGACGGGTCTCTGGTACGGAAGCAATAGTCACTCCAAGGAAAATCAGCAAAATACCTCCTCAGGTCCCCCCAACTAGCATAGGTAAAACGCTAGAGGCACCTCCACTTACGGGGATCCTGAGGAGGGATTGGAGCGATAGGATACAGATATGAGATTGTGATCGGAGGAGCCCAACGGAGAAGAGAGGATGACAGCATAAGCAGAAGGATTTGATGTTAGGAAAAGGTCAAGAATGTTGGGCGTATCTCAAAGACGGTCATGAATATGAGTAGGGTGTTACACCAACTGCTCTTGGTCGTGGAGGATATCAGAGTTGAAGGCTACTTCACTAGGATGGTCAATGAAGGGAGAGGAAAGCCAAAGCTGGTGGTGAACACTGAAGTCTCCAAGTATCGAGATTTCTGCAAAAGGGAAGAGAGTTAGAATGTGCTCCACTTTGGAAGTTAAGTAGTCAAAGAATTTCTTATAGTCAGATGAGTTAGGTGTGAGGTATAGAGCACAGATAAATTTAGTTTGAGAGTAACTCTGTAGTTGTAGCCAGATTGTGGAAATATCGGAAGGTTCAAGAGCGTGGGCACGAGAGCAGGTTAAGTCATTGCGTACATAAACGCAACACCCAGCTTTGGATCGAAAATGAGGATAGAGAAAGTAGGAGGGAATAGAAAAGGGGATACTGTCAGTTGCCTCAGACACTTGTGTTTCAGTGAGGAAAAGAAGATGAGGTTTAGTAGAGGAGAGGTGGTGTTCTACAGATTTAAAATTAGATCTAAGACCGCGAATGTTGCAGAAGTTAATGAAGAAAAAGTTGAGGGGGGTGTCAAGACACTTGGGGTCAATATCAGAAGAGCAGTCCGACCTGGGAACATTTGTGGTTCCCTCCCCAGATGGGGACTCCGAGGCTGGTGTAGGAGTCCCCATGACTTTGAATTTTGAGTAAAGGGTGTGTATGTAATTAGGTGCTTGTAGTTTTGCGTGAAGGAAGAAAATTGTCTTTAGAGCGTAGGTTGTGACTTCTCCCTTGTGTTGTTAGATACAAAGGGAAACGTTCAGTGAGGTCACAGCTGGGTTTAATGATAAGTTCACAGCATCCCCTTATCCAGTGCCTTAGACCTCACTGGGAGTAATTATCGTTTCGGCAGGTGCATACTGGAAGGAGCATTGACAGAGCGAGGACATAGCATGAGGAGGCGGCGGCAGGCAGCGGCGGCTTTACAACAATGCCTAAATATTCCCTTGATTTCCTAGTGCCCTATACCGAGCAGCGAAGAGTTTGGAAAGTGCAGGTAACGGCGACGCTGAGCCACAAGGAAACATTCAAAACTACAGAAGCCAGGAACCAGCCTTGAAGTAATCCTGATAGTGAATTATGAATAAACACCATGATAAAGTGCGGTTGCTAGAAAGGGTGCAGTGCAACGCGCGTCAGTATCAGTATCTTAAAATACTGTGTCAGGAGTGGGATTCGAACCCACGCCCGGAAGACCGGACTGCGACCTGAACGCAGCGCCTTGGACCGCTCGGCCATCCTGACTTGTATCCGTTTACTATCCACCAATGCAAGACACACAGACAGACACACACACACACACACACACACACACACACACACACACACACACACACACCTGAGACAGGCAGAGAGAGAGAGAGAGAGAGAGAGAGAGAGAGAGAGAGAGAGAGAGAGAGAGAGAGAGAGAGAGAGAGAGAGAGAGAGAGAGAGAGAGAGAGAGAGAGAGAAACCTTGAAAATGTTTGTTGAGCGGGCGATGTGATTCATGAGAGGTACAAATTACAAGGGAAAGGAGGAAGGGGGAAGGAGAATGAACCAAGAGAACTGCAGCATACCACCCTTGCTATTCATTAATCTTACTTTTTTTTTAAATATAAGTACATACATGTTCTGAATAAAGTAGGATGGTCTCAGTTAAGGGGAAAATGGTAAATGGAAGATACTTTAGATGGAATATACTTTAGAGTTTAATAAGCCGTGTATGATATGCACCTATTATAGGAGTAAAATAAGAACAAATGATATGTCTATTGAGCAATTATAGAGGAAAAATAAGAACAAATTCAGAGGAATGTTTCGAACTATTTGTTTTACAGATATTCATTAAAATATTAAAGAGGTTATGTTGTGTTTATCATATTTATAACCTACATGAATTCAGACAAAGACAGAATGTGCTGAGAGTAACAGACAGTATAATCAATATTTGACATATTAACAATTTGACATATTAACACGTTTATTTAAAGCACAAAAAACACAACTACAAACTATGAATTCAATCTGGACAGTCATTCCGATTTACACTGAGATTCAGGTTTCTATCATAAACCAGAAGCCAGTGCGCATTCCAGACAAGGATTTGATGCTCCAATAAAGCTGCAGCCGTAACGGTGACGGCACTGTTCTGTGGTGATCTCTGGTGGTGCTGCGTGTAAGGCTGATGCATAATCGTAAGGCTGAGAGGGTTCAGCTGAGACCGTAAATACCGTTGGCTTGGTGTATTACTTAGAGTGTTAAGCCGTCGATCCTTGATGCCGCTTAAATTCTGAATTTGAATTTGAGTTATTTCCCATTTATACTCGCTAGAAGCCGTGGCAGTGTGTGGGTGTACTGTACACCTGTGGGAACCAAAGCAAGAGGTGGCGGCGGCAGATGGCCGTGGCTTTGCAAGACTGCCTAAGTATCCCTTTGATCTTCCAGAGCAGCT
>NC_087154.1:6920000-6997500 GCF_035594125.1 Scylla paramamosain
AGCAGTGTTGCAAAGTGAAGGCTGGGAAAACTGCCCCGTGGATTGAACAGCATTCCCTTTACTTTTTACTTGTTAACGACGTGACATCACGGCGTAAATTAGCATCAAGGTTAGCGTGCATGGTTATCACCACAAAGGTGATTCCTCTACTCCTGTTTCCTGTTTTACTTCTTTTTTTTTTTTTTGTATGTGTGTGTGTGTGAGGGAGGGAGGAGAACAGTATCATTAGTGATTTTCTTTTTTTCTGTTGCTTGTCCGTCTCCCGGACAAAAAAAAAAAAAAAACATTAAGTACTTGGTCGGCACAAATTGACACAAACTCATATTATTCCCTATCCTGCTGCCACACGACTCTAGAACCTAATTAAGATTTCGAAATTTTTTTCTCGACTATTCCTAAAACAGTCTTCCTGGAGCTCAGACAGCAGTAGAAAATCCCACCATTACAAATCAATACAACAGCAACCATCATATTCCTTTACGAGCAAGAAACAAGACATGTAAAGAAAACCGTAATATCATCTTCCTTATTTGCATTAATATTCACATGTTTCTTCAAATATAAACAGGGAGGAACGGAGCATGTAATATTGGCATTAAGAGAATATTAAAAGCTTGTTTTCTCATAAATTAGTGCGTTATTAAAATCTTATATTAATCCTCTTTACATAATCTGAAGGAGGAGGAGGAGCAGGGGAAAAAATAAAAGGATGACCATAACGAGAACAAGGACATGGTGGTGGTAATTGAGAAGAGAAACTAGAAAAGACGTAACGAAGGAATTTTTTGTCAACATTCCTCCTCCTCCTCCTCCTCCTCTGAGAGCCTCGTCTTGTCTCGCGACGCGACAATACAAAAAGAACAAACGAATGCTCTCGAGTAGCTGTGTCTCCCTGCACGCTGTCTGTCTTTCCCCCTGCACGCCTTTCCATGCTCAGTAATAAGTATTTATATAATGAATATTCTTTCATTCTTTTCGCGTATAGTTCCGTTGTTTATTAGTTTCCCTATGTATTTTTAATTGTATTTTTCTTTTTTTTTTTTGTTCACAAACCTTCAATTTTCTGTTTTTGGTTGAGTGTACCTATCTCTTAGTCTTAGTCTCTCTCTCTCTCTCTCTCTCTCTCTCTCTCTCTCTCTCTCTCTCTCTCTCTCTCTCTCTCTCTCTCTCTCTCTCTCTCTCTCTCTCTTAAATTAACATAAGCTTGATGTGTAGCTGTGTTCATTACAGGCATATGCCAAAGCTTTATTATACTAAGGAGTAATACACACACAAAAAAAAAAAAAAAAAAAAAAAAAAATATATATATATATATATATATATATATATATATATATATATATATATATATATATATATATGTACATATATAGATAGATAGATAGATAGATAGATAGATAGATAGATAGATAGATAGATAGATAGATAGATAGATAGATAGATAGATAGATAGATAGATAGATAGATAGATAGATAGATAGATAGATAGATAGATAGATAACGAGGTGGAGACTATTCGCTGACTGACGAACGTTGCTTTATTTATAATATATTATTATTATTTTTTTTTACCAGAGAGAAAACTGAAAGGAAAATCAATTTCAAATATTTTCAACGGAGCTTCTTCTACACGCCTTAAATCTTCGTTCCAATAATCATACAAGAAAAGAAAATATAAATGATACACGTCCATTTCTTCCGGTCATTACTCTGTATTGCTCTTCCTTTCTATTGCCCTAGCAACATGTGTTCTTATTCTATTGTATTTTTTTTTCTTTGCTCTCTCAGAAGTCCGAGGTAGCAATATCGTAGCCTGTGACCATCGCCTCAGAAACTTTTACTCCTTCATCCCCTTTATCGTTAATCTCTGGACATTTCCACCGGTTTCTGTTTTTTCCTCTTCCCAACGACCCAAGTGTTGCTAGAGAGGAGCATCAAGACATTTCCAGAACGTAAGTGGTCATTTTTACTTTTGCTTCGACTTTCTGAGAGGCGAAAATGGGCCGGCTCCTCTTTTTTATTTTCTTATTGGCAGTTTCCTTGACACGAAAAATAAATAAACACTATCTTCACCACATGCCGTGTTGTTGCATTACTTACAACCGGACCTATATGTTCATTTGTTCTATTTTCAGTGTAAGAATGCCTCCTTCCAGACGGACGAGACTCCTTCAAACTGAGTAGGCGAACAGTCTGTGCTTTGCTAGGAAACACAATGAGAAGATGCTCTTGTTTGTGCGCGCGGCGGAGAGGAAAGATTTGTGCAATGCCCGGTGAAATTTTGTTGTGTTGTGTTGCGTTGTGTTATTGTTGTTGTTGTTGTTGTGTGTGTGTGTGTGTGTGTGTGTGTGTGTGTGTGTGTGTGTGTGTGTGTGTGTGTGTGTGTGTGTGGTGAAGCACCTCATACTCACGTCACCGCAAATTGAGAGACACGAGCGCATGTCCTTCCCGCCTCTTCCCGCCGCCCGCCCGTTACACTCCATGAATGGCAAGGAGGGACATCAGGCTACCGACAAAGCACCATTACAGCGCACAGAGACACGAATCCCTTCCAACCAAGGCCTTGTAATTGCGCCATCCTCGCACCGACACTCGCACTAATACACAACACACACACACACACACACACACACACACACACACACACACACACTAGAACGCTTCGCAATCACTGTATAGAAAGACATTACAGGTGGAATCCAGGTAAAAATGTAGTCCAGGTGTTCTATTTTCATCATATTTTACTCTTTTATTTATTTTTTTTTCAGAGTTTTGTGTTTCCTCTTCGTTAGAGTAGTAAGTACGTAACTCTTGTGGATGAAATTCGAAGAGCGCTTTTTGAGGTGAAGGTCAGTGACGAATTTGAAAACTTTTCCTCCACGGATGTGTCCTTCACCTAATTAGTCAACTTCCTATTCGTGGAATGATAAAAATAACCGCGTGGTGTGTGTGTGTGTGTGTGTGTGTGTGTGTGTGTGTGTGTGTGTGTGTGTGTGTGTGTGTGTGTGTGTGTGTGTGTGTGTGTGTGTGTGTGTGTGTGTGTATAAATGAACTACTTATCAGTTTGTGCGTCTCTCTCTCTCTCTCTCTCTCTCTCTCTCTCTCTCTCTCTCTCTCTCTCTCTCTCTCTCTCTCTCTCTCTCTCTCTCTCTCTCTCTCTCTCAGGAATCAATTCGATTTTCTGTCCTGTATCTGGCCGCCGCCATCTCTCTTCAAGATGGGGTTGACCTGACTCGTGTTGCTCCAGGAATAGAAACATGGACTAATTATCCCTGCCGAGTTGAAGATTCTTGTTTATTCTTGAATCTGTAAAACTTTTCTCTATTATTCTCCATTTATCCACTTATACCTATCGATCATAAAGACAAGAAATCCTTTGTCGCTCTTAATATACAAAATTTTATTGGAAAATGGAGACGTAGATGCACTAACCTAGTAATCCAATACTACATTACCGAAATTCTTATAACCTCCTTACACATGCTTCTTAAAACATTTACAGTTACATTATTCTGTCAAGAAAATCTCAGATAGCTTATAAGTTTGCTGTGATCCTGTGACCAAGCTGCCGCTGAGGAAATAAAGGAAAGGGAAGACCTGGGGCGAGAAGTCTCGAGTGCCACGTTCAATATCAGTTGACAATATTCAAGAGTTGTTTGAAATAATATTATCCTAAGTCATTATGTATCGTCTTCGCATATTTAATTTCTCTGTTAAATGAAAACAATTTTATGAAATAATTTGACCACAAGATCTTCACCTCGGCATTGCATCACTTACCGTTACGTCACGAATACATTAACCGTGACGTCACGAACAGATTAATCGTATCTCAAACTGGCAGCAACACAATCTGATTATGAAGTAATTATTTATGTTTCCCATCTCTCCTGTAATAAGGGATCTACATTAATCCTCCAGTAATAACTTTTTTTTATCATAATCCTACCTAAAACTTGAAAGGAAGTTGATCTCAATGATAATTGTTTTTAATCTTTTAAATGAAATTTATTTCCTTTGGTGATTAAGGGAAATATACAGTATTTATTCCAACAATAGCTTATATATCTCCAGCATAATTTCAGTTAATCATCTTCAACTTGTCAAGGACGGATCTATCTAGACGAGCAAGCCACGAGATGCCGCCCCTGAGCCACGCTGGCCTTCAACAATTAATAAATCCTGGGAACAACAGAGAAGACAATTAACGTTGTCATCGATCTAGCCAGTAAATAACAAAAACAACCGCGACAACAACGATGACAGCATCAACAACAACGATGACAGCATCAACAACAATGACTGCGATGACGGCGAAAAAGACGATGACATCAGCAACAACAATAACAACAACAACAACAACAACAACAACAACAACGACGACGACGACGACGACAGCAGCAACAACAACAAACCAAAGAAAACAACAACAGGGATGACGAGATGACAACGACGACAACAACACCAGCAACAGCAACAAAAACAACAACGACAATGACAATGATGACAACAACAACAACAACAACAACAACAACAACAACAACAACAACAACAACATGAGAACTATAGCGAGCTAAACAAAGGATCTGGCGTCGGTGTTGTAACAATGTGTGTGTGCGCATGTGTGTCCGTGTGTTGGTTAACTGACTGCCTGACTTGGTGGGCGAATAAATGAATGTCAGTTTGAATGAATGGACACACAGGAGGTTGTTATGTGAAACAATCCATTTCCTCTGAGGCAGGAACATCAAACGTAAGAATCAACGGCTACGCTTCAGGAAGAATAAGTGAAATAAAAGTAAAATGATCTTTAGCTGCAGAGAATTCTTTATATATATTGAACATGAGTCATATAAGTACGTAACAAATAAATAATACATAAATAAATAATACCTAACAGAGTAGAAAGGAATAACAACACAGTCAAACCTAAACTGCAGTAAGAAGTAAAAAATTGTAACCCATATTTTGTTGACATTAATACTGTAACAACAAATAACACTGCACAATGTCTAAAAATAAATGAATAAATAAATAAATAAATAAAAAAAAGTAAAAAAAAAGTAAATACGCCAAAAAAAAAAAATGCTTCGTCATTGCTACACAACACCCTGTGCATGAGTAGGAGAGGTAATAATAACGATAAATGAAAACAGACGATTACATCCAATTTACAGACTAGGATGTAAAGTCTTAGCAACCAAACCAATCATACTACCTTTCAAATCGCACAGTCATCAGTACACATCTCGATTCTAGTTTCTTCTCCATGCACAAAATACTCGCGTGCACTCAAGACACCATTTACCACACAAACGACAAAGAACTAAGTTATTTATCAATCCAAGACGATGCAGCAGTGCCATACTATTAGAGGACGACAAAATAAGCCAGGCATACATCCATCACTGTCCTCACAAATGGCTCACAGGAAGATACCTTGAAAATGTATTACCATGAAAACGGATTACCCTGAAAATAAACAACACTTTTCCAGCGAGAAGGAATACGATGGGGTGTGGAGCGTTGGCCGGGGCAGGTGCAGGTGCGAGATTGTACTTTTAAGCCAGCATAATTTCCTCGTATATTTCTCTCCCTTTTTCTAATTCCAGTGGACCAGAAAACAGAGCGAGGAGGAGGAGGAGGACACATCTAACAATGCCAACCATCGACAAGTCTTTATACCTTCCCTCTCGACAAACACCCAACACCCTTCCAAGAAAACTGATCGAGAGAGACTCCAATATCCTAAAGAGATTCCACGAAATTGAAAACTACCCACGAATTTGAAGAAAAAAAACATTCGATTCAACTTCAGGATTGGCTATTAGTCTTTACAATCCGCCGCCCCCTACCCCACTGTCTGTCTCCAAGCTCTCTCTCTCTCTCTCTCTCTCTCTCTCTCTCTCTCTCTCTCTCTCTCTCTCTCTCTCTCTCTTCTTTCTTCTACTTCTTCTTCTTCTTCTTCTTTGCTTTTTCTTTTCTTCTGCTTTTATCTTCTTCTTCTTTTTTTATTTTGTTCCTTTTTTTCTTTTTTCTTTTATTTTCTCTTCTCTTTTCCTATCTTTGTTCTCTTCTCGCTCTATCTATTCCCTCTCTCTCTCTCTAGGTGGGAAGAAAATTTCCATTACGTACACGTATTTTTTTTCTTTTTCTGTGTGGTTTGCTGTCTGCCTCTGCCTCTCTCTCTCTCTCTCTCTCTCTCTCTCTCTCTCTCTCTCTCTCTCTCTCTCTCTCTCTCTCTCTCTCTCTCTCTCTCTCTCTCTCTCTCTCTCTCTCTCTCTCTCTCTCTCTCTCTCTCTCTCTCTCTCTCTCTCTCTCTCTCTCTCTCTCTCTCTCTCTCTCTCTCTCTCTCTCTCTCTCTCTCTCTCTCTCTCTCTCTCTCTCTCTCTCTCTCTCTCTCTCTCTCTCTCTCTCTCTCTCTCTCTCTCTCTCTCTCTCTCTCTCTCTCTCTCTCTCTCTCTCTCTCTCTCTCTCTCTCTCTCTCTCTCTCTCTCTCTCTCTCTCTCTCTCTCTCTCTCTCTCTCTCTCTCTCTCTCTCTCTCTCTCTCTCTCTCTCTCTCTCTCTCTCTCTCTCTCTCTCTCTCTCTCTCTCTCTCTCTCTCTCTCTCTCTCTCTCTCTCTCTCTCTCTCTCTCTCTCTCTCTCTCTCTCTCTCTCTCTCTCTCTCTCTCTCTCTCTCTCTCTCTCTCTCTCTCTCTCTCTCTCTCTCTCTCTCTCTCTCTCTCTCTTGGATGATACAATGATGTTCTGCTGTGGAGGATAACATGGAAAGGAGTAATGCGTTTCCTGAGGTGAGGGAGGCGTGGGTGTCTTGCTGTACTGCGGCAATAACTCACCTCTGGGTGATGGGTGGGTGGCTGAGTGACGTGGGTGTTGCGCATGACACACATAACAGCTACGCCCCGACGATGCTGCAAGGGACGGAAGCAGCACTTATAATATGCAAAGGTTCAAGGGGAAGTGCTGTAACAGTGATTTGGGAATAGAGTTGACTGGAAGCTGTTGAAAGATTTGGTTTCATAACATTTTAGGAAGTTTAGATGTGAGAGATGAACAATACATGCTTTTACATATACGTACTCGTATAAAAGGAAGCCACTTTCTATGCAAGAGTAAGCCTGCACATGTTATACAACTACTGCATACGCTAGTAAGGAGGAAGGGACTGACTCTTCTCTTTATTTGGCTTGCAATATAATTTAGTCCTGTCGCCTGTTGCAGTTTGGCGCTAGTATCTAGTTTCTTTATCATGTCCATCTCATTTTGTAGGCCTCTGTCTTGTCTACTTCTGACGGAATATTGGTTTGTGATAACTGTTTTGCTGACCAGTAATATTTTATCTTATTATTAGTGTTACCCTGTTACTTTATCTGCTTACTTTATTTTATCATATTTCATTTTATTTATTCATTTATTATTACTTACTTTTTGGCTGATCTCTATCGGTGTCCTGCTTTTTTTCTCTCTTTCAGGCGCTACAGGTTAACACTCTATAACATTGTACGAATTTCTTAGTCAGGTTCGTACTAGATCATGACTAACCGTGTGTTCATGGATAAAGAAAATACCTATTAATCTTTACGATGGTACTTTGTTTCCATAACCGAAAAATAAAGATTATTTCTCACGATGGTACTTTCCTTTCACAACAAGTCTTCTCACCCACCTCTCTTGTGACACAGTGCTCATGGGCGGGAGGTGGTCGAATGGTCAGTGGTGTAGACCTTTTTCTGTTCAGTTATAGTGCTTGTTTTAATCAAATGACGTCGAGTGGAACAGACACCCAGTATGGCTGGCCTATTGTGACAAGTCTTCAAATTCTCCAAGACGTAATCTGATATCCAGCGTTTTTTGTTTTATTCTAATGAAATGCCGTCGCCTGGAGCAATCACCCAGACTTTTCGGTTTGCCTGTAGTGACAAGACTTCGAATTTCCCGTGATGTAACCTGACATCCCTTACTTTTTTTTTTCGTTGAGTGGTCGCCTAAAGGTGCTTTTTCGCAATCTTCTTATCGAGGAAACTTTTAATGACTCTTCCATGAAACACAAAATAAGTTTGCTTTTTCCCGCTACCTTGAAATTATGTATGTATATGTATGTGGGTATGAGAATGCATCATCTACTCGGTGTAATTAACAAGGGTACCTGAGGTCATTACGAGGTTGCTGTATACTCCCGAAATTCGTCCGTGACTCTCCCCAATAACATTTCACTGAGATAACGAGGGCCGCTGGCAGGCTGGGATTAATGCCTCATCGCTGTGTATTACCTGGCGCGGTGAGGAGTACGCGCCCACCTATTCCTCATTATTTACTCTCAAGCAGGAGAAAACACATAAATACTTAAAAATCTCGAACCAGAGAATTAATGTTAAATATAATGCACACGAGATTCAATAAAGTTTTATGTTTCATATTTAACTGCAAGTTAGTTTATTTATTTATTTTTTTACAGAGACTTACAATCTGTTACAAGTAAAGTTTAAAAGAAGTTGCGATAATCTTTTCAATCTGGACATTAACCCCACGACAAAATCACGGAAAAAAAAAAATAAATAAATAACGAAAGGAAACCAATCTCATCATCATTACCATCAACATAATCCTCTACAACACTTTCTCCATGTGGTCAGAGAAGAGCAATCTCAGAATTCTCCACCATCATTATCCATCAACCTCTAGTGAGTACTTTCCCCTGCAGAATAGAAAAATCTTCCCTACGTATATGGCCAGAGAAAAACAAACCTATAATTCATCATCACTACAACGACCATCATCAACCTTAACATTTCCCAGCAGAACAAAACTCTTTTCATACATAGTCAAGTAAAAATCAAGCCAGACATCACACAGCTTTGATATTATTGCTTTAACAAAAACTTGGTTAGATATGTCACCACACTCGTTTCTCACCACACTGGCTGGCTGGCTCTCGGTGTCCTGCCCGGGATGTGGAGCGCGAAAGGAAGACAAGGCCAATCTGTCTCCGCTTGGGATTAGTTCACGACCCAAGAATTGCCGAGAGCTGAAATTCCTCGGAGTCAAAGCTGGGCAGTTACCTTCCACCTGTACAGGGAAGAGAGGAGCCTGTCCGCCTTGTGAAAACGTACCGCATCTCATCCACTTATCGCTAAGGAGCTTACGGAGGCGTCTGGATGAGAGAGAGAGATAGATAGATAGAGATATATATATATATATATATATATATATATATATATATATAGAGAGAGAGAGAGAGAGAGAGAGAGAGAGAGAGAGAGAGAGAGAGAGAGAGAGAGAGAGAGAGAGAGAGAGAGAGAGAGAGAGAGAGAGAGAGAGAGAGAGAGAGAGAGAGAGAGAGAGAGAGAGAGAGAGAGAGAGAGAGAGAGAGAGAGAGAGAGAGAGAGAGAGAGAGAGAGAGAGAGAGAGAGAGAGAGAGAGAGAGAGACTGACCTTACCCCCTCACGTACACACAAAAAGAAAAAAAGCAAGACAAAAAGAAATTCAGGACACAGAAAACGTGTGACACATAAAAAGAAGGAGAAGGAGAAGGAGGACAAAACACCAAGACAACACATCTACACAGACAAGAAACGAGTATGGCCAAAAGCACAAGTGGGTTACGAAAAAGAAAGAGAAATAAAAGGAAAACGAGGGCAGCAGAAAGACGAGAAAAAATACACACAACTAAGTGGGAAAGAGGACAGAACCAAAAGGAAAATAAAAGAAAGGGAAGACCGAAAGCAACGTAAGGGGCGAGTTAAGGAAACACTTGAGCGCATTTACGTATAAAGAGAGACAGGAAAAGGAGATAAGTACGTAATTAAGTAGGTTAAGTGATGGCAGGAATAAGTGAGGTGAGTGACGAGGTGAACACGACCAAGAAAGTAATATAATCAAGAGCTTCCTGGTGACTCCTTCCTCCTGCTCCTCCTCCTCCGATACCCCTCACTCCTTCCACGAGTCTCGCCCCACTTCGGTAGGTCACACTTAAGGCTGCAGCGCGTCTTACCGATAACTGTATTACTGTCTTTGATTGTCTCTCTGAGGAATCTCGCCTTCATTCTTAACCGTGGCGGGAAGTCGCATCCTGTTTCCATATGCGTCACCACTGCAGCGGCTTGTGTAGACGGACATTAGATTCTGTTTATAATACAATTCTTTACATTGGTGAGGAGCGTATAAATAGGTTTGCTGAGAAGTAGGTTAGTAGGCAGGAAAGCAGGCAGGAAAGCAGGCAGAGAGGGAAGTACGAGTAGTAAGGCAGATAAGCAGGCCCTCGGAAAGGTAACAGAGCAGACAGGGAGAGAATTAACCAGGTAGGGAAACTGGCAGACAGGAAAACATACACAAAGACAAGACAGACAGCCAAGAATGGGAGCAGATAGACAGAAAAAACAAGCAGGTAGACAAATACATAGACGGACAAACAGACAAACACGCGACAAATGAATAAACAGACAGACAGGCGAGCAAACAAGCAGACAGATAAGCAGACAGTTAGCCAGGCAGACCGGCAAGCAGGCAACTAATAGGTAGGTAGATAGGGAAACAAGCAACGAGGCAGGCAGGCAGGGAAGCAGGTAGAGAGTCAGGCAGGGAAACAGGCAGAGAGGCAGACAGGATGTAGAGGAAGCAAGCAGGCAGGGAAGCAGATAGATAGACAGGCAGGGAAGCAGTCAGCGAGGCAGGCAGGTCGTCAAAGAAGCAGACAGGCAAGGAAGCAGGCAGAGAAGGAAGCAAGCAGGCTGATAGATAAACTGGATGGATTCGGGAGATAGGCGGGCGGAGCGCTGGCTTGGTAAATGATCGATTCAGTAATCATTTCCTTGACGTGGCTGACGGTTTGGGAACTTGAGATAAACTGAAGCCTGAGCAGGAGCATTCAGTCCATTACTGTTGCAATCACCACTACCATTATTACCACACTGGGGAGACTGGAGACGCTCCATGGAAACACCCTGGAAACCACCCTCCGGAGATCTCCTTTCTTTATGTGTTTGTTCCTGCAGAGATAAATTTGGCGTCTCGTCTCTGCTACCTCCTTTAAAGGCGGCGTAAGACTGGTAGATAAATTATTACGAACGTTTTCTTCCATTTCCTGACCTATGAACACTACTGATGTCTTGTGTGGCAGCCATCGAGAGAGAGAGAGAGAGAGAGAGAGAGAGAGAGAGAGAGAGAGAGAGAGAGAGAGAGAGAGAGAGAGAGAGAGAGAGAGAGAGAGAGAGAGAGAGAGAGAGAGAGAGTGTGTGTGTGTGTGTGTGTGTGTGTGTGTGTGTGTGTGTTTGGTGAGTACACACAATTAGCAACTAACACAGGCTTAATGGAGCACGAGAGGTGACCTGCCCCCAGGCCTCGTTACACAGGCCGGCCTCCACGTAATGGCACAAGGGCGCATTAGAAACCAGACAGGAGACGATTCTGGGCCACACTAGACTACTGAAGGACTTTATGTGGCTGTGTATTTTATTTATATTTCCATTGGTGGTAGGGTAATGATATCTGAGAGTTAGTGGAATTTATAACCCTGATTTAAATTTGTGGTCATTGTTGAATAGCAGTTGAATGGGAACTTCAATACTAATGTACGTTGGTATTGACAGGAGAGTATTCTGTGATGGTGTGATGGCAGCAGTCTGAGCAAAGATAGATTATTACATAGCCAACTTTTTCTCCTGTTGCCTTTATATACTGCAACTGTTTTAGCTTGTTCCTGAATATTTGGGGTTTATTAGAAGTGCCGGTCATAAGGTCAAAGGAGAAACATCGTTAGTATACTTTATTATATTGATCACATCCACAAAGGGAGGTCTCCTTACGGTCTTCACATTCCCTTTAATTTAAATGGTTTAATGGTTTTTCCTCATATAAAACGTTGTGGTGCTTAAATTTAAATGGTTTAATGGTTTTTCCTCATATAAAACGTTGTGGTGCATGTCCAGACCATGATTTAGAAAGTTCCCACGTACAGTAACAGAAGTGTTCTAGTATTGTAAACATTTCAGTGCCTGTAGTTCTATTTTAACAGTGAAGCCATACATTGTTGCTTAGAGAGGGCACAGAAGGTATCGTTGGTCTTGGTTACCGCTTCTACCATTATTTCACACACTGCAGAACTTCTTCCTTTATAAGTCTCTCATGAAGTTCCATACACAATAATACAATTTCATAAACTCCCGGCTTCCTCTCTTCCTATCAGCTTCCTTTCTAGACAATCTATTGGTGTGGCGGATGATGAGAGTTTTTAATCCAAGTCCCAAAGTGCATTTTATTTATATTTCCTTCCTGTTCCAAACATCACCAGGGGTCTTTTACTATTCATAAATTATTCTGATCCTATCGCAAATCAAAGCGCACCCCCTTCCAGTGTGAATTTGAGTGACGGTAGCAGTGTCCATAATTTCTGATCGTTGTTTGACAGTTGAATTCCCAAATCAAGCTTAACTTCCCATCAGATGATACAAAGCGTCCGACTTAAATTTGTATTTCTGGGTGGAGAAGAGAGAATGTGTTAGTCTTACATCACAAAGCCTGGTCATTTATCAACCTGCCCTTCTCTTTAACGGCACTCGATTAACTTCCTCCTCTGCAGAGGAGGAAGTTAATATGTCATTCATATGTCATTATGACATATGTCATTCTCTATAAAAAGGACCAAGAGGGCAATTTCATATCTGTGCTCCTAATAACTACCTTGGTGATGTCCCGAATTCTGTATCGTCTGTACCACTTCTTCTCCCCTTCCAGCTGTTCCCTTTATGAAAAATCTGATTCGCCCTTGCAAGAAGATCTATTGTTACGGGTAAGTTCTTCCACTCATAACCTCTAAACAGTGATGAAAAGTTCGAGTCTTTTTCAGCAGTTTTCCTTCCCTAATGACCCCCACCTTCATATTCCATCTTAACTCTTTACTTCCATTTTTCCCATTTATTTTTATCTTAACAGTTCCTCCCAACTCGTTAAACACATACCTTTCCCTCTACCGTGGCACTTTTACTTACAACTTCCTACTTTCTTTATATCGGTAATGGAAAAATCAGCAACTATCTTCACGTTTTCTTTCCCTTACACTCCCGCAGAAGCTCACAGGGATATTTACTTCTTTGCCCATCAATTAGCGAGTCTATCCTCTTTTTACTTTCCTTGTTTACTACAACTTGAGCTTCGCCAATAGGCAGCACCAACACATCTCAGATTCTTGAACTTTTCAGTATTCCGATTTTCTTATGTGGTACAGCCTAGATGCCAGGTTTAATGAACACTCCCTTTTATGACTGTTGGCTGGTGTGTCTCTCTTCTGCCACGAAATATAATGAGAAGAGGACAAGAAAACTTACCAGAGGGGATAATCAAATCTAGGAGTATTGTTGCTAGAAACTTGCTACGCAGGCACAATTATCTCGGCGGCAGTGAGCCAACTGAAGCAACTCAGTTTAATTAAGTTCCCCTGGATTTCTTCAGGTAAAATTCTCATTTTTTTTCTCATCATACACAACCATTCTCCCTTGCTCTTCAGACACCTCTATTGCATTTAACGTTCTCCTCCTCCTGGCATCACAACTCTCGCACCATATCCAGTTATCACCTTCACCCATCACTCATTGCCTGCTTACCTGTCATCAAACAACCCTCCTTTACCTAACTTTACATCTCATACTTTAATCACCATTTTTTTCTTCATACCTACTTCTCTTCTTTCGTCTCTTTCTGCGAGAGAGAGAGACAGAGAGAGAGAGAGAGAGAGAGAGAGAGAGAGAGAGAGAGAGAGAGAGAGAGAGAGAGAGAGAGAGAGAGAGAGAGAGAGAGAGAGAGAGAGAGAGAGAGAGAGAGGTACGGTGTCATGACCTCTATTTCATCTTCAGACATGCTAACGACCTTATTACAGAGGCGACGGCAATGGCAAATATATACGTACAGATGTATTTTGGTGTGTAAGGGGATACGAGGATTGAAAAACAAAAAAACAATAAAGACCCAATTAATTGCTCTTCCTCCAGAACTCTGTCGCTTCAGACTCCACGAACCCTAATGCCCTCCTGAACTTGAGGAATGGGACCACAAAGAAAGGTGATTCAACATCGATTCTCGCGAAGATGGAATATTTCAATGATTCCAAAGGTTATTGGAGACTGAGAAGAAAGAGAGAAGGAAGGAAAGATGACGACGGCGAGGGTGAATAATAAAAATGATGATGATGATAATAATAATAATAATAATAATAACAGAAGAAGAAGAAGAAGAAGAAGAAGAAGAAGAAGAAGAAGAAGAAGAAGAAGAAGAAGAAGAAGAAGAAGAAGAAGAAGAAGAAGAAGAAGAAGAAGAAGAAGAAGAAGAAGAAGAAGAAGAAGAAGAAGAAGAAGAAGAAGAAGAAGAAGAAGAAGAAGAAGAAGAAGAAGAAGAAGAAGAAGAAGAAGAAGAAGAAGAAGAAGAAGAAGAAGAAGAAGAAGAAGAAGAAGAAGAAGAAGAAGAAGAAGAAGAAGAAGAAGAAGAAGAAGAAGAAGAAGAAGAAGAAGAAGAAGAAGAAGAAGAAGAAGAAGAAGAAGAAGAAGAAGAAGAAGAAGAAGAAGAAGAAGAAGAAGAAGAAGAAGAAGAAGAAGAAGAAGAAGAAGAAGAAGAAGAAGAAGAAGAAGAAGAAGAAGAAGAAGAAGAAGAAGAAGAAGAAGAAGAAGAAGAAGAAGAAGAAGAAGAAGAAGAAGAAGAAGAAGAAGAAGAAGAAGAAGAAGAAGAAGAAGAAGAAGAAGAAGAAGAAGAAGAAGAAGAAGAAGAAGAAGAAGAAGAAGAAGAAGAAGAAGAAGAAGAAGAAGAAGAAGAAGAAGAAGAAGAAGAAGAAGAAGAAGAAGAAGAAGAAGAAGAAGAAGAAGAAGAAGAAGAAGAAGAAGAAGAAGAAGAAGAAGAAGAAGAAGAAGAAGAAGAAGAAGAAGAAGAAGAAGAAGAAGAAGAAGAAGAAGAAGAAGAAGAAGAAGGAAGAAGGAAAAGGAAGAAGAAAAAGAAGTGATAGCAGAGTTTCTCTCTCTCTCTCTCTCTCTCTCTCTCTCTCTCTCTCTCTCTCTCTCTCTCTCTCTCTCTCTCTCTCTTCTTTCTTTCTTTCTTTCTTTCTTTCTTTCTTTCTTTCTTCCTTTCTTTCTTGCTTGCTTGCTTGCTTCCTTCCTTCTTCTTTTTCTTCTTCTTCTTCTTCTTCTTCTTCTTCTTCTTCTTCCCCGCCACACACGAGAGAGAGAGAGAGAGAGAGAGAGAGAGAGAGAGAGAGAGAGAGAGAGAGAGAGAGAGAGAGAGAGAGAGAGAGCAACAAATTGGTTTTCAATATTTCCGCTTCCCTTTTATCACAACAGAATACATCTTGAAGGGCGAACTGCAAAATACGGCAAGCTTTCAATCGCACTTGAACATTTTATCAAATACAGAGAAAACTGGTGCTGAAAACCGTTAAATACAAAAAGATCAATCCACACTAATGGAATCACCTCACGCGCGTGGTGGCCGAGAGGCTCAACCTTTATGTGAATGTCAAACCAAATAAAGAAGTAGAATCAATACTTAGGAATTCTTTCTTTTTTCCTGTTCAACGTTCACGGTAATGGTTAGAAAACGTGCTTCTTATTTTCATTATTCTGTGGCGTTGCGATCCTGGATTTCGTAAGGGTAGATAATATTTCTGACATATTACACTAGACAGGTTTCGTAATGCTATTGCACACAGTCAGTCACACATGAAGCCACTTATATACATGTCATACTTATTTTGAAGCTTACTTACAGGAGAACAGACCACACACTACAGGACAGAAAGAAATGGAAGAAGAGGCTGGCTCGACTGACGAAATAACAATAATCTGGATGTAGAAGTAAGATGTAAGTAATAAAGGCAAGCTACACCAGAAAGATTTCGTATTTTTATGTAAGAGGGGCTTTGTCCTATGGCAACGAAAAAGAATGAAAAAAGACCCACTGAAGGTGCCACTCCTTCAAGAGCATATCCTGAAAAGGATTATCCAAAATTTGAGAAGTGTTTTGAAACCACACATACATCCACACAATCAACCACCCACACACACCCACCCACACACACACACAAAGACAGAGGCACAGCTACCAATTTCCCTTCCGCGCACGAGGTTTACAGGAAATAGCAGTTTCACCATTTTCACGACTGAAGTTCATGACCCTCGTGAAAAGATGCTCAGGGCGCCTTTTTTGACACCCCAGGCTGGTCTGAAACTATGGCAATCATGCTTAATTGTCAGGGTGCGATGACCTGCGTGTGCATCTTTAGCCTGAAGACTCCATAGTAAAGCACTAATTGTACTCGAAAAAAATGTATATCATTCAGCTGGACTTGAATGCGCAACCCTGCATTCACCAGCGCCGTGCCTTGACCCTTCTGTTTATATGGGAATAGTTTGTTTGAGGTGGCAGTGCTGCGTGCTAGCCACATTTGTAACTCGTACACATTAGTCGCAACATATAACAGGTGAAATTAAGTGCAAGAGGATCATATTGTAGACGTTTACCTATTCATAGTTATTTGTTCTTGCGTGGATCCACTACTTGCTATACTCTCCTTCTTGTTAGTTCTCATTTGCGAATCGAATTTAGGAGGTGACTTGTATCACATATTAATGGCTTGTGAATGATACTTGTGTGTGTGTGCGTGTGTATGTGTGTGTGTGTGTGTGTGTGTGTGTGTGTGTGTGTGTGTGTGTGTGTGTGTGTGTGTGTGTGTGTGTGTGTGTGTGTGTGTGTAGTAGTAGAAGTAGTCGTACTCATCATCATCATCATCATCATCATCATCATCATCATTTACGAGTTTTATTTTTTTTCAAGTAGCAGTCTTACCGGCTGGCAATCTACACACATATTAACCCTATGTTAATATCTACACTACGGCATTTGCTACCACATGGCGCTGACAACCTTAAAGACCAGGCCGGGATAATCAGGCCAGTTTGTGTATTTTCAGGAGTTTGTTTCTTCCCCCTGAGCAGTGGATCACAACTCCCGACTTCAACCAAGTACTTATTCATTGCTAGGTGAACGCTACACATCAAAGAAAGTCTGCCAAAAGACTTCTCACCTGTCCTGGGAATCGGGCACGATAACCACTGCAGTGTGTGTGTGTGTGTAAGTGAACTGAGGTCATTCCAGGTAACCATCCAATAACTCCCACCACGCCTTAAAACATTCTGGAAATAAAAAAAATAAAAAATAATGCACATACAACCAGTGACCAGCAAATCTACCGGCGAGTGCCTTATGATCTGGAGAGAAATTAAGCGATTAGTGTAACATTTGCTGACTTCATTATGTGGATGTTAGAACATAAGAACACAAGAAAATATGGGAAACTGCAAGAAGCCATCAGGCCTATACGTGGCAGTTTCTGCATGAAGCATACCTACCTATTTCATCGCATCATCACTGTCCATAAATCTGTCTAATCTTCCTTTAAAGCTCTCTAATGATTCAGCACTAACAACACGATTACTAAATCCATTCCATTCATCTACCACTCTATTTGAGAAGCAATTCTTTCCTATCTCTTTCTTAAACCTAACTTTTCAAGCATGAATCCATTATTTCTTGTTTTATCCTGAAAATTTTGCTAACGTCACTCTTATATCCCGTATATCACTTAATTAAAGACCACTATCAAGTCCCCTGCATTTAATTACCTTACATATACTTCTTTTCAGCCCTATAACCTACCAGTCATCCACTTGGGGTCATTCTTATGTGATATTATTAATAATGGTGAGAATAATACCAACAATAATAGTAACACTAATAAATGAAGTAACATTAATATTCACGAATGGAAAGATGAGCCAAGAAAATGTCAGTGATATACTTGAAGAAGGCCAGGTTACCACTGCTCCTAACATCTAAAGAAACAAAGTCTGTTCATGCCACTACTCTCGTTCAGACAGGCACACAGACACACAAGCACGCAGCGGTTCACTGATGAGTGTTACGTACAGAGCTGCGCATAAAACATGAAACACATCATATATGCAGATACTGTGTGGAAACTGGGAACGAAAGACTGATAAAATGCAAAACTATAAAATCATGTGGAGAAAAAAAAAATCTGAAAAAAATGTAAAAGTATAAAATCTGAAAAAAACTAGGTACTTATTGACTAAAAAAATAAATGAAACATTTTTAAGATTAATTACAAATGGCAAGATACTAAGTAAAATATATAAAAACAATATAAAACGATTAGAGTTACAGGTGAAGTGGTGTGCAAAGGATTAACGTCACTGGCGCCCTCAAGACATTCATTCGCTAAACAACGTCATGAAGCGACCTTCACCGCGCGGCTGTAAAAATATTCTGAAAAAAATATCAATAATCCTTAACAGCTTACTGGGTCATTTCTCTCCCTGCATTCTAATTTTGTGCTGAAACTCCATAAAACCGTTACAAAATGAGCAACAAATAAATAAGTCAGACAACCCGGAAACACAAACTAAAAAAAATGTATATAAACCGTGTATCATTATCTCCCCCTAAAATAATAATAATAGAACAAATATATGAATAAGTAAAATACAAGTCAGAAAAAGAAAAAAAAAAAAAACTGTCTCAGTGTTTTCCAGCATCATAATCACAGCTCCCTCATCACCTCGCTGCCTCCACCACGCACTCACTCACTCACATTAAGAAACCCGACTGCCTTTTTTTCTTTTCACAGCGGTAATGAACAACAACTTCCGCCTCCGTAATTACGCTGATTAGAAGCACACCAGCCTTGTGTCGCATCTTGTGTCTCAACCAGTCCCTTTGAAACGTGTCTGACTGTTGCGCTGATCATTGTTCGCTATCCGGTGCGTATGCTAAGGGTATATGTGCTTAATTGTGTCATTTTTATTCTATTAATTGAAGTCGAAAACGTGTGTGTGTGTGTGTGTGTGTGTGTGTGTGTGTGTGTGTGTGTGTGTGTGTGTGTGTGTGTGTGTGTTAGTGATGTCTATTATGTGCAGAATCAATTTTTCACGCCACGCGCACACACTAATGAAACAGATGCTTGTGAATTCCACGCGCGCCAGCACAGAAGTAACTGCCTCCATTATTAATCATGAGCGACGCAGATAACTTATCTCATAACAAATTTACGACACGCAATTTCCTATAAACATTTCATCATAGTGCACATATTCACAAACACACAGACATACCTACCTACCCACCCACCCATCAACACACACACACACACACACACATACACTGATCCCTAAATCTGCTGTAATTCCCTCCCTGTCATTTGTTGAGTTGGCCAGTGTTTTCCCTGCCACTGCCATGAACAAGAGGATAAAGTGATCCAAGGTGCGTGAAGTTTTTAGTTTTACCTTCATTGCCTCGAACTGCGTCATATCCCAGCTCTCTCCGGGAGGCCAGAGGGTCTGCCACGTGTCAAGTCGTTCTCAAGACCTTGGTGAATTTCATGCAAGCGCGCACACACCCTACAGTTATGTTGCTAACAAAGCATAGTGTTGATCCCATAACTGCACACGCTCATGATATATTCATTATTCGATGCGACACACACACACACACACACACACACACACACACACACACACACACACAGCAGGAAGCAGGTTCCCTTCACTCGGATTCTTCTTCCCGGTCGATCCTCCAGCCACGAAATTATTATCTTCAGTTTTTTCACTCCATCTCCCGTCTTCTGTTTCGGCATCTTAAGAGTCCTTTTGCTCATTCTTGTGTCCAATGTAACCTTATCATCCTTGAAATAATATCTGGTCACTGGCCACTCCACGTCCTCAGCTGGAGATTTGTGGACCCTGGAGTGTGGCGTGTCGGTTCAGCATGTTTTGATGGTCATATTACTTCTTGGCTAGTCTCCGTGCCCTGTCTCCCTCGTGGCAGGTTCACCGGGTCTTTATAGGTGATACTCGTACCTTCTCATGCTTGCTCCTACGGATCTCAAGAATCTCCCATTCAAGTAGAGAGATTTACAAGATACGGACACGCGTATGTCTACTCAAGCACATGCATATATACGTGGACACACACACACACACACACACACACACACACACACACACACACACACACACACACACACACACACACACACACACAGTTGAATGCCACACTTCAGAGTAAATCAAGTGAGGCGAGGTTCATTGTGAAAACTTTTACTTCATCTCATCAGGGAAGGTTTGTGCCATCAGGCTGTCACTTCATCCCACGAGTGAGTGACACTGCAGTGACTGAAAACAAACTTAACTACATACCGTAGACGTATCACTTTTTTTTATGACGCTTCCGTATTCAAAGTAACATTGATATCAAGCACGTGGAAGTACGCAAGTTACCTCCCACAATCTTGTTTAGAAAAGCTGCTGGAGTTGGCATCCCATTACTCAAAGGTAACTGAGGATTCATCAGTTTACCTGGTAACAGACAAGTTTTCCCCCCGAGGAATTTTTTGAGAAGCAGTCTATGGGAGTGAAATTAATCATATTCAAGAGTATTTACCGAAAAATCATTTCATTACGTGGAAGAAAGGATTCCAAAGGTTGACCATAAAGCGAGAAGTTTTGAAGTGACACACACACACACACACACACACACACACACACACACACACACACACACACACACACACACACACACACACACACACACACACACTTTCCACCTACAAACAAGGCCGACATCCTGATCACGGGGGAAACGAGACAGAGCGAGTATATGCATACAGTACATTCACATTACCAACCACAGTCGCAAACTTTCCCACTAAAGGTGCTGTGCATTAAGTTACTATGCTTAAGCTATATGACTCCTCACACGACACTTCTCATTCAAGATGGTTAATGCTCACTACAAAAAAGGGACTTCCGAAAAAGAGGTTCCTGTAGAGCAATAGTTCCCCGGACCTGGATGACCCGTGCTGTCGGAGTCTTAGCTTGCGATTATTGACGTGACGCTCACCACACCAGCACGACGCGAGGGTTTCCACAGAGAAATATTGATAATGGTAGCACTTCATGACATTACCTATCATAACCGTATAATATTTTAATTTCAATGAACTGCAGGAGCATAATCAGCTTATACTGAGGAGGCTTTACTTCTTATCGAGCAGCATGAAGTGACTTGAAGGATACCACAAAGAAGTATTGATATTGGCAAAATTTCATGACATTATGTATCATAAACGTGTACTAGTCTCTCTTCATGAAATACAGGAGCATAATCTCCTAACACTGAGGTGCTCTTATTTCTTTACCTGACTTCACATGACATTGCATAATAACCATATATAATGTTATCCTTTAATGAAATATAGGAGGAATATTATCTTATATTGAGGCGGCTTTACTTATTAGGGAGTGACAACTTGGAGTCCTTATCCTGCCTTCTTCAAATGCAAATATATTAAAAAAAAATATAAAGTTCTTCCAATTCAGACGCGGAATGTGCGAGTAGGCCATGCCCTCTCAGGAGATTTTTGAAAAAGAATGTTAGACAGACAGGCAGACACAAAGACAGACAGACAGACAAACACACTGTCACGAGAGCTCGGGGAAGATGGTTATTATGTCCGTGCAAACAAAAGAATAAAAGATTTTCCTCGGGGTCTATTAGGCAAAAAGCTTGGCTCTTCCTCCTCTTGTTGCCTTTCCTTCCTCCTGGAATGAATGGGTACGAAAGAAAATAAGTAAAAAAAAAAATTCAGCAAAAGGGAAAGGAGGAGGAGGAGGAGGAGGAGGAGGAGGAGGAGGAGAGGTTGTTGTTGTTGGCGACGGTGGTGGTGGTGGTGGTGATGGTGGCGGCGGCGGCGGCGGCGGCGGCGGCGGCGGCGGCGGTGGTGGTGGTGGTGGTGGTAATAGTGATGTTGGTGGTGGGGAGGAACGCATTTAAATTGCAAAAAAAAAAAAAAAAAAAAAAATGGGAAAAAAATACTTTAAGAACAAACTGTTTACAGCATCAGATCTCACGCACGACGGTCACCTGGTGAATGTTAATGAGCCGACCAGGAGTGCGGGGAGCAGGTGAGAGGCGGAGGCAGGGCGGGCATTCTGAAGTAGAGCTGTATTCTGAAACGCTTTTGTGCCACTACATTCAAAAGGCTCTACTTGAAGTTATACAGGTTTTCAAGAATGTTTTTTACGGCTCTAAATTAACATTTCTATATTAACATGAGAAACACTCTTGAGAACCTGGCTGATTATCTATGCGATCTGTGAAAATATTAGTATTTCAGAATACGAGCCGTAAAGAAATGATGGGGAGAAAGAGAGTGCCCGTGAAAGAGGGGAGTTATTTGAGCAGAGATGATCTGCTGATGATGGACTGCTGAGAGCGAATATTTTACCTCTGCGAAAGAAAAACTATCCACTGCATCTGACCCGCACAAGTGGTGGTCCATGCTGAAGTCAGTTGTCTTTGGTTTGCGACCATCTCTCCCTGCTCTGCTTTCTGATACTGGACAGCTGATCACAAGTCCAAAAGGCAAAGCTGATCTGTTGATGAAACACTTTGACTCCAAGCTCTGTCGAGCTCCAGCCCCCACCAGCGAGTTGCCTCCCGCCATGCCAGTCTTGACAAAACTGGCTTTTAGGTCTAAGGAAGTCATGAGACTACTTTTAGCACTCGACTCCCATGGTGGCACGGATCCGCTTGGGATGTTTCCTATGTTTCTGAAGGAAACAGCTGCAGTTCTTGCTCCCAAACTGAGTGCAGTCTTCAGACGCCTAATCCTGACCGGTAGTTTCCCCATGTGCTGGAGAAATGCGAACATCACAGCGATCCCTAAAGGCTCTCCATCATCTGATGCCAGCAACTATAGACCAATCTCTATCACGCCGTTACTTTCTAAGATCTTTGAACATGTTATTTCTAGTCGTCTCTCTCGTTACCTTGAACACTCTCATTTGATACCAGCTAATCAGTTTGCTTATCGGAAGAACCTAGGGACTACGGATGCGCTACTCACTATCTCTCATAAGATTCAGCAAGCTCTTGACTGTGGGCATGAAGCCAGGGTAGTCCAACTTGATTTCTCTGCAGCTTTTGACCGAGTCAACCATGCCGGTCTTCTCAGGAAGCTGCAATCTTTTGGTGTCGGTGGCCCGGTACTGTCCATCTTGACTCAATTTTTGACCCACCGCACCCACCGTGTGTGCGTTGATAGTTGCTACAGTGACTGGTACAGCGTCCACTCAGGTGTTCCCCAGGGTAGCGTACTGGGACCTCTGCTGTTCAATGTCTACACTTCCGATCTACTACAAATCACTAGCAATCCTATTTACGGATATGCAGATGATGTGACACTTGTTGCTACTGTTGAGTCACCGAATTCACGTCTTGATGTTAGTACATCCCTGAATGAGGATCTCAGACGTATATCTGACTGGTGTCGCACCTGGAACATGAAACTGAATGCATCAAAATCAAAATGCTTGTGTATTTCACGCTCTCGCACGCTAAATCCCCTTCACGGCCCTCTGCTTGTTGATGGCGCGCCTCTGACAGTATGTGATGAGCTTGATATTTTGGGTGTCAGATTCGACTCAAAACTGTCTTTTGAACGGCACATCAGGCGTCTTGTCAGTTCTGCCTCGCAAAAGCTTGGCGTTTTGAGGAAGGCTTACCGGATTTTTGGTGACCAGTCTATCTCTGCCAGCTGCTTCCGGTGTTTTATTCTTCCACTGCTGGAGTATTGTGCTCCTGTGTGGTCTTCCGCAGCTGTCTCCCACCTCCGTCTCATTGACAGAGTTGTCTCCTCCGCTAGGTTCCTCTGTGGTGGCGAAGCAGCTTGGGATCTTGGTCACCGACGCAATGTCAGCAGTGTCTGCATGCTATATAAAATCCATGCCAACCAGCTTCACCCGCTGAATGCCTCCATCCCAAATGCATTTGTGCCCACCAGAAACACTCGACTTGCGTCAAATTCACATGCGCGCTGCTTACAGCAGGTTAGGTGTCACACCAGTCAGTTTCAGCGAAGCTTTGTTCCTTGTGCTGTAAGACTTTGGAACATGCTTGACGAGGGCACATGCACTGCGAGTGATGTGCAAAAATTCAAGTCTGCTTCGAACAAAATCTTGAAGAGTCTAGTCAATTAAACTCTGGTTGCTTTTGCAGCTATACCTGTGATAAATTATGTAACTATACCTGTGATTTTATTCCATCAAGTTTTAAGTAGTTATACTACATTTACTCGTGTTGTCTGACATATATTAAATAAGTCAGAATTGTTGATTTTTTTGGTTGAATTTTTTTGTGAGTTTTAATAATTCTCAGTTCGTTGAGGCGTTCTTTATAATTGTTTAACCTATTTTCTCCTCCTGCTCTGATTTCATCCTACTATTGTGCTAATTGCTTTTCCTTTCTTCTTTCTACGGTCAAGGTGGGTGGGGGTTGTCATCTGGCAACTTATAGCGCTTGCGCTCGTCCCACTCTGCCTTCTCCGTTATGTTTAATAATAATAATAATAATAATAATCTGAATGTCCTTGTATAAAATACTGAGTAGTAGAAGTACTGAATAGTGTTATGTATAGAACAGTGGATTGTGTGTTGTGGTTTCCTGGTATGTCTCGAAAGGTTTGTGTGAACACCTGATGTGCGAGTTTTTTATTTTTTTTTATTTTTTTTAGGTGAGAAAACCTAACAAGGGCTACAAAAGGCTGAAATAAAAGCCCACTGAAATTGCCTGTTCCCAAAAGTAGTGCTAAAAGATTTCTCCAAAACTAGAAAAGTGTCTTAAAAGTCATAGGTAGTGAAAAATACAAAAGTAGATAGGGAACTCCAGAGTTTACCAGTAAGAGGGATGAAAGATTGAGAACGATGGTTAGTTCTTGAGTTAGCGAGATGGGCATGGACAGTATGATATGTTCAATATGAGGCCCCGTGGTGAATTTCCGGCCGCCTCATCTACTTTTATGACTTGTCCTATCAATTTAATTTCTATCTCGTTATCGATATACACTTTTTTTTCTTTATTATATTTCAGTACTAATAATATAGAATACACTTTCGCCTGATGTACTTATTATTATTATTTATTTTTTTTACGGAAGGAGAGCAAGCCAAAGGGAAAACCAAATTCAGCAAAAAAATAAAAAATAAATAAATAAATAAATAAATAAGGAAAAAAAAAGCCCTGCTAAAGAAAAGCAAAGAAGACAACAGAATAAGTCCCGCCTCAACATTCAACGAGGGTACCTTTAAATCTTGAGAAAGTTACTCTCGTCGTTCATTAATTAATTAGTTCCTATACAGATGCTTAGTAACCGGAACACCATTAATTTCTAAGGAGGTCATTATAGCAGGTCATTAGTTAATTACTTCCTGTACGGCGTGCAACAGATGAGAGCACAATTCGTTTCAAGGAAGTCATTAGGGTAAATCATTAATGAACTGATGTAAACAAGAACATAGAGAGACTAGAATGAATACAATGAAGACTTACAACATGACTGAACGAGGAAAATGTCTTAGGAAGATCTAGAAGCGAGGAGGAATAATTCTACTTTTTTATATTTGTATTCTGAAGTAAGGCAACAAACGGAAGAAAATCAATAAGACTGCTCGATTTCTAATATACACTCGATAGAGGGCTTGTGTATCTATCTGTAACTCTAGCACTCCTAATAAAAGATAATGATAGTTGTTTTTGTTGTTGTTGTTGTTGTTGTTGTTGTTGTTGCTGTTGCTGCTGTTGCTGCTGTTGCTGCTGTTGTTGTTGTTGTTGTTGTTGTTGTTGTTGTTGTTGTTGTTGTTGTTGTTGTTGTTGTTGTTGTTGTTGTTGTTGTTGTTGTTGTTGTTGTTGTTGTTGTTATTGTTGGTGGTGGTGGTGGTGGTGGTGGTGGTGGTGGTGGTGGTGGTGGTGGTGGTGGTGGTGGTGGTGGTGGTGCTGCTGCTGCTGCTGTTGTTGCGGTAATAGCTGTCGTCATCGTCGTTAGCAGTAGCAGAAGAAAAGTCACGAAAGTAAAGCAGGAAACAGAAGAGTAGAAAAAGCGCAGGAAAACGGAACAACAGAAAGATATGAAGAAGGAGAAGGAGGAGGATGAAGAGCAAGAACAGGAGGAGGAAGCGGGAAGGCCGGCAGCAGGAATGTGGAGGTGGGTGAGGAATAAGAATAGCTCAGGTCGCGGCGCCACGGCTCTTCTGGAGGCAGGAATGAGAAGAATGGCAATGACTGTCCCCGAATCACTCTATTAACACGGGAAGCGCCACCAACTCTCACCCTTAAGCTCCACACGCAATGACTCCTCCACCTCTTACTGCACTCCTGCCACTCGCTAAACTCCCTCAAGAAATACAAGAGGAAGTGAGTCTCTTTAATCTCACCCTTAAACTACACACGCAATGACTCCCCACCTCTTCAAACACGCCTGTCATTCTAAACTCCCCCAAGAAAAACTAAGATTCCTGAACGTCTAATAAAAGAGGAAGTAAGTCTCTCCATTCTATAACAATGTCACCCTAAGCCCCAGACGGAGTGACTTCCCACCTCTTCCATATAAATAAATCAATGGAGCATTTCAGTGCAAATGTGGCCCAGTGTACTGTAACCTTCCCTAAGCTAAGCGTATGTTTCTTGAATAACGTTATGTCTATTAGAAAACTGTTACCTTTCTTTCAGTGTTAATGTGAACAGTTTGCTCAGACAGCTTGATAGAGTAACACCTTTGTCATTATTTGTGTCACTAATATGACCTTTTTTTCTGATAAATTAGAACAACTCCCGCGTGCCATTCCTCAGGGTGTGTGTGTGTATGTGTGTGTGTGTGTGTGTGTGTGTGTGTACTTACCCGTGTGCAGGTTTAAAACAGAGGAGTCATTACCTTTTCAGCATTATTACTTCAATACTTTACTTTACTGTACTTTACTAGAATTTTGGACTTATTCTAACGGAAGAGGAAGTGAGCGAGTATATTCCTCGATCTCAACAGCACAAAATTCAATAACCTTCCTCTCCCCAAGATACGTATCCCTTGTGTAACCTTGAAAATATAAACAAACAACACTTTTTTCCTTTCATCATTTTAATCTTAACTTTTTTCTTTTTTTTCTGAAGAGGAAGGAAGGGAATCGTGTATCATAATCATCAATCCCCCTCTTGTTTGGATGCGAGAGGGATAGAGTCAGGAGACCACTGTGAGAGGCTGGTGGAGAGGGAGACGAAGTGCGAGAGGTTGGTGAAGAGAAAGGCGCAGTGTGAGAGGCTGGCGTATTGAGAGGCGCAGTGTGAGAGAGTGCGTGCTGGCTGATGGCGAGTGAAGCAAGATTGAAAGCAAGGTTACGGGAATCCAGTGTGTGTGCATAATGTGCGGCACGGCGAGGGGCGGGCCGCTGTCAGGAGGTGTGCTGCGTTGGTTAATCTCAGGTCCGAGGGAGAGACGGGGAGTGTTTGGGGAAGGGGAAACAAGAAGGGTGTCTGCAAGAGTCTGTTCGCACGTAAAGCAGGAGCTATAATAGGCACGATGAGTGTAAGCTATGCAAGTGATGCGTGTAGGAAAATCTCTCTCTCTCTCTCTCTCTCTCTCTCTCTCTCTCTCTCTCTCTCTCTCTCTCTCTCTCTCTCTCTCTCTCTCTCTGAAGCAGACACGCTCGTATCATATTACAGCAATATCTCTTATCAAACATGAGAAGCAACAACTTGCACCTGCAATATCATCATGGCAACAGCACGTACACCAAGCTTCCGGCTCACTGTCCGCCCACGGGGCAAGGAGAGGGATAGGGAGTCGGTGAGGAGGAAGATGAGAAGGGAGAGGGGGATTTAAGCCGAGCAATAACAGCATGGTGTTTCAATAAATCAGATGTCACGTGCAGGCTGAGAACAAGTGGCGTACTCCTGTAAATTAAATGCACTGTCTTCTTGGAACAAGACAGCGAAGACAGCAGTAGTGTAGGTGTGTTCTTTGTATACAAGCGCAAAGAGTTAACTATTGTAGAGTGTACAATAAGCCTAATTTGGGGAGACTGTCGTAACGACTTACTTTTAGCAATGAGATGGTCTGCTGTAGCTGTCTAATTACTGTGCAGGCTTACTGAACCAGCTCCTTTCAATGATATCTTATTTGTCTCCTTCCTTTATTCCCGTGAGGCTTAGGCGTTTGAGCTGCATCAGTGTTTCAGTAAATAAGTAAGGAAAGTAAGTAAATATTTATTGCTAATTATGTAAAAACGAGTAATAAATGTATAATATACACACAAATCTTACATTAGAAGTAGTCTATCGAGCTGAGCTCCTTGACAGACTAATACATGGAAGAATAAGTCCCCTGTACAGAATTAGCAGTTGGAGGGCTGAGAAAAACTGGGGAAGACGAATCAGAGCACCCAACTACATAGAAGCTGTTTTAGCTAGAGATAAGATGTGAAGTTTCCAGTTTAGATTACAAGTAAAGGACAGATCGAGGATGTTTAGTGTAGAAGAGGGGGACAGTTGAGTGTCACCGAAGAAGAGGGTATAGTTGTCTGGAAGGTTGTGTCGAATTGATAGATGGAAGAAGTTTTTAAAACATCGAACAATATTAAGTTTGCTCTGCTCCATTCAGAAATTTTAAAGAGATTAGATGTCAGGCGTTCTGTGGCTTCCCTGCGTGAACTGTTTACTTCCTCAAGGGCTGAGCTCCTTGACAGACTAATTTTTTCTAAAGTTTATTACCTATTGTAATCCTATCTGGTCCCAAACCTACCCTTGTCATCTATCCCAGGTTAATATACTTCATAAGAAAATTATTAGAATATTAACAAACAGTGATTTTAATGAACATACTCAACCATTATTTAAAAGTCTCAATATCCTAAACCTTGCTGATTTATCTCAACTCTCCATTGCATCATTCATGTACAAAACATTAAATTTAAGTAACTACAATACACAACCTTTACACAATTACCAAACTCGAAACCAGTATTCACTCTACATTCCCAGACCTAATTTAAATCTGTTCAAACACTCCACCATGTATATAGGACCTAAGATTTGGAATTATTTACCAGGTGATATAAAACAATCAAAGAGTCTATCTTGCTTCAAAACAAAATTAAAGAGTCATTTGTTATACGCTTATTAGTTATACACATGTTATACGCTTGTTATATATATTACACGCTAGCTCATCAGACATTACCCTCATGTACTAGTATCATCACAGTAGTCAATAATTCATGTGAAATGGCAATAGTGAAGAGTATATCTAATAATATACTATATTTTCTTGTATCTTATCTATTCAACTTTCTCCTAGTATAGATAAATTCTTCATGCATTTACATTGTATTATTAGCGTCAGTATCTTTATTATTCTTATTCTTCTTCTTCATCTTATTATTATTAATATTATTATTATTATTATTATTATTATTATTATTATTATTATTATTATTATGTTTTTGTCAAAGTGCTATTTTATCTTCTGTTCTGTGCAATTTCTTCCAAAATCAGTATTATTATGTATTAACAAAGGTAATTTGGGCTTCATATGAGGAGTTCCTTTAGACTTAGCAACTTATTTATATTTTCATATACCCATATTATTATTATTATAGGTACAAATTTAGATTTCCTGTTATTGCACAAGGTAAAAACTCAAGGATAATTCTTCATTATATCGACAAGTGTTTTATTACTCTAATATATAGGATTAAATGTTCTTCTTCTTCTTTCTTTTTTTTTTTATTTTAAGTTACTTTTATAATTAGTCCTAATATATAGATATATAATTTTTCTTTTTTTTTTGTCTGCCCATAAAGCAGTTGCTTGCTAAGGGCTGTTTGTTTGTTTTAAAATTATATTAAGTTCTTAACTCAACTGTAAAATGACAAACATAATAAAGTATCTAAAGTGTTTAAAGTGTTTTTAAAGTGATAGTTAGATTTTAACAATAGTTTAGAAAATCAGTTATACTGAGGCGCAACACTCGGATGCCACACTCTTATGTGAAATGGTTTCCGATATTTGTCGGCGCTTAAGTCCAAACAAATATTCGTAGTTACTCGTCATAATGGTTTTCCTTTCCTTTACTGAACAAAGACAACAATCTTTGGAGGCTTCTGCTGCTCTATTACAGGATAAAGCGTCTCACAAATTCTCTACACCAATTCTTATATTTCAATCCAATTATTTGAAGTTAACTACATGGTCTCATCTTTCACTTTATACTGTAATTGTATGACTCTAATTGGCTCCGTTTCCCTCTGCTTTCCGTCACATATCGACAACATAAGATTCACTCGTGTTAACAATAACCATCATAACTGTAAACAGTATATTTTTAGCATTTATTTGTTTCCAGACCAGTAGGTTCTTTTTCCTTCAGGTATGCCAAACATCCTTCATTCTGTTTGCCTTTCGGCGCACCATGGTATTCTTTCTTAATTATATCTCCCTTAGAATTCCAATTTTTTCAGTTCACAAGTCAAAAATGAACATTCTCATTCTTCGTCCCTTCCTCAAATTAAACAGGCGTCAGATTGCTTCTATAATGAAAGCTTTTCATATGTTTTTATTATGGAAGTACTTGTATGTACGAGCGGATGGTAAGGAAGGATAAGAAAAAATAGTGGTACAAAAAAAGAACGAGGGAATAAATAAGAACAATAAGATAGAGGTAAAAACAGAGAGAGAGAGAGAGAGAGAGAGAGAGAGAGAGAGAGAGAGAGAGAGAGAGAGAGAGAGAGAGAGAGAGAGAGAGAGAGAGAGAGAGAGAGAGAGAGAGAGAGAGAGAAATTAATGCCTTGTAACTAAAAAGTGTGTGTGTGTGTGTGTGTGTGTGTGTGTGTGTGTGTGTGTGTGTGTGTGTGTGTGTGTGTGTGTGTGTGTGTGTGTGTGTGTGTGTGTGTGTGTGTGTGTGTGTGTGTGTGTGTGTGTGTGTGTGTGTGTGTGTGTGTGTGTGTGTGTGTGTGTGTGTTTTCAAATAATCCAAAGTGACCCGTGAAACATTTGGCCAGAAATATTTCAAGCGCAGTACTAAAACCTGGCCAGTCTACCCGTGAGTTTGCTATTACACGTACCACAACTGAAACGGTGACCAACATTAGCTGACTTGAAACCCTGCACATCTCACTTTATTTCTTGCCTTTATTTATTTATATATATATATATATATATATATATATATATATATATTTTTTTTTTTTCGCTCCCTTTAATACTTCTACCTTCTATGGTGTGCAACTTCTCATTCATTTTTTCTATTCCTCGTTTTCCTTCCTTTTTTGGTACCCTTGATTCTTACTACTTTGCTCCGACCCAATTTTCTTTTTTTTTTTTTTTACTTACGTCAGTATGGCTCTCTCTCTCTCTCTCTCTCTCTCTCTCTCTCTCTCTCTCTCTCTCTCTCTCTCTCTCTCTCTCTCTCTTCCTCGTTCATTACTACTTTCTTTTTCCTTAATCTTTTTTGGTATGTCACTACTGTCTCGTTTCCTTGTCATCATCCTCCTTTCTTCAACATCCTCACTTTTTTTTCCCCGCTTTCTGACCTATATATCCTCCCTTCCCTTCCTACCGGTGCCTCAGTTTCCCTTTCCTATTTTCTCCTGTCTTTATGAATGAGCTTTCTTTTCTCGTCTGGTATTCTTTGAGAGTATAAGAAGTTTGTGTCAAGCAGTTTTAGCGTCCTCCTCTTTAGGATGCTACCATGGCAACCACCCACTCTTCTTCTCTTTATCACCTCGTCTTTCGCAGCCTCTAATACTTTCCCTCCTCCTCCTCCTCCTCCTCCTCCAATACCTCCTCCTCCTCCTCTCTTCTTCCTCTTTAAACCCTCGTCTTTTCCAGTCTCTAATGCCTTCCAGTCCTTCCACCTCCTCCTCCTCCTCCTCCTCCTCCTCCTCCTCCTCCTTCTTATCTCGTCTATCTGCTCTTCCTCAATCTTCTCTCCTTCCAATCCCACCATTTACTTCCACTACTTCCGTCCTTTGCTGCCATGATGAGACGAAGTATGTGGCTCAGGATGCAAGGAAATGGAGTAGCTCGTGCAGAGGTTCAACTTCTCTTTGATGTTTCTTGATCCGATGAAATGAAGGCTTCTCGTGGAGATTCGGGTGTAAACATACCCTGTTACTCAATATCCTGGGGACTTATTATTAACTTACGTAGCAAAATACAACGGTTAAGTTCGTCCTCCAAGTCTTCAGGTAATCATCGGTCGTCGCACTGGTGTGGTCTTTCTTTACTAACATGAGAACATAATGGGAGCTGCAAGGAAGCTGTTAAGTTTATACGCGGTAGTCCCTGTACGAAACATACTTATCTTTTTCCACCTATCATCCTGAACCATAAATATGTAGAGTTTTCTTTTAAAACTCCCTAATGACTCAGCACTAACAACCTAACTACAGTCTATTTCATTTACCTACTACGCAGTGGAAAAAAAATATTTATATGGACACAAATAAAATGAGAGAATAAGATGTTAATTTTGTCTTCTCCAAGCTACATAATTATCCAAAAGACTATAGTACAAAAACATGTCTGAAAAATTCTAGGTAGCTATGGAAAAAGTTGTCTAGCAGTGAAGGAGTTAAGCCAGTGTTGTATCACACAGGGAACGTTGCCTTCGTAAAGCTGACGGTCTTTGGCAGCGCGCTCCTTCTACGTACACAGGTATGGCGGAGAAATCCTTGTGATCTCTCCATGATGAGTTCGCCAGAGCTTGTGCGTGGTGGGGGTGCCGCACACTTGCCTAGGAAGCAGCACCTCCACCGCGCTGTTTCTCATCCATATGTTATTTCCTGTGGCCGGTACCTTTAGTTTTAAATACCTTCTCTCTCTCTCTCTCTCTCTCTCTCTCTCTCTCTCTCTCTCTCTCTCTCTCTCTCTCTCTCTCTCTCTCTCTCATAAGGACTGTTTTCAAAGGCCAAAGAGATGATTAATCGATTTTTTTTTTTTACCTACTAGTGGTGCAGAATCTTTGTTAAACCATCACAATAATTATATAAAAACCCTTGAAAACCCCAACAACATCCACTGCAGGCTCGTAAAAGTAGTGAAGATAAAGCGGAGAAAGTCTAAGAACAAGAACCAAGAATTTCTCAGGATTTCTCCGCCTGTGTGAGAGTAAATCTCTACCAAGAAACGAAACTTTTACCAAGGAAACGTTCGGTGTCCTTTGCCGCCTTTGTGCAGAGGCTCGTGTCCTTAAACGCTTTGTTCTCTCATCAGGACCGCTTCCAAAGAGCACAAACATTATTATTCAGGATTTTATGTGTGTTTATATAAAGATTATGGAGGATTCTTGTTAAAATATCAATAGGATTATAAAAAAAAAAAAAAAACCGTAAAGACACTCATAATTACTTTGCTTGAGCTGTTTAAAGTAAAATAAATGAGATGAGGAAATGTTTACGAACACGGTGCATGAAGGCCTTAATACCCTCTGCTATCATACAACCTCACCAACTGCTTCACATCAACAAGAACAAAAGAAAAATCAACAAATGAAGATTACACACATTACCTTCACTTCAATAACTATAATTAGGAAAACTCCACACTGACTTTGCACAAAAAAATCAAATAAAAAAGAGTATCGATGAAACAGCGTTTGTGTAATGAACAATTAAAGATAAAATCATATTACATCAAACATCATATTCCACAAAGAAGAATGTACATCGAGGTAATTAAGTTAACTGAGATCTGAAATAAGCCACGCGGAATAGAAGCACCACGGAATATTTGGACGCAATAATGATAGGAAGAAAGTAAAATAAAAGTGCCGTGACTATAAAGCTTCATAAAATTTAATGAAGTGAAAAGTCCCCCTCGGAAGAAAAAATAAAAAACACACCAGACTGAGCTTTAAATGAAGTTGTGGTCTTCAGTCATCTCTTATTGGGATTCCTTCTTTATTAGTCCACATCTCTCGAGTCATCAAGGGTGTTGGATCTCACGTTTGGTGTTGGATTTCATGTTCATTTATCTATTCTTTTTTTTTTTTTCAAGTATTACACTTGGGTACACTCCCTTCAACACACACACACACACACACACACACACACACACACTCTCTCTCTCTCTCTCTCTCTCTCTCAGACACGCGACAAAACAGGCAGACCTTCACACCTGTTGCCTCTTCCTGCGCTGCTTTACTCCTGAGTCCTACTTTCCTTCCTGCCATGTCTGGACTGAGAGAGAGAGAGAGAGAGAGAGAGAGAGAGAGAGAGAGAGAGAGAGAGAGAGAGAGAGAGAGAGAGAGAGAGAGAGAGAGAGAGAGAGAGAGAGAGAGAGAGAGAGAGAGAGAGAGAGAGAGAGAGAGAGAGAGAGAGAGTGTGTGTGTGTGTGTGTGTGTGTGTGTGTGTGTGTGTGTGTGTGTGTGTGTGTGTGTGTGTGTGTGTTTCCTGCCCAAAAATTCACACACACACACACACACACACACAGACACACACACACACACACACACACGGCAAAAAGAACATCGAAGTCAACAAAACAAACAAGTAAGAATGAAAACATTAATCTCGATACAAACAAACAAATAAAAAAAAAATTTCACCAGGATCTAAAATAAAAAAAAATAAATAAAGAAAAAGAAAGAGCAAAGAACGAAAACCCTCCGCAACGATATTTTTTCCTCATGCACTACTATATTTTCCCTCCTGCTCCATGTCAACCCTTGCCGCGTCCTTTACCTTCCTCACTCTCCTGGCTGTTTTGAAGTCCACTGACCCTTTCTGCGTCACTGTATGAGTTAAATTCTATTCTGCATATCACCAGAGAGTTTAGGTAAATTTAAAATGACAGTCTCCGTGGCAAGGGAACTCAACAAATTTCCTATAATTATTCATTTAAAACTATACACGAGGGAATATTTTACAGTTCCTGGATATTAACTTTACAGGTTAGAACAACTATTAGCAGAGCGATACGCAAACAAATATTAACAAATGATTGAAATAAGTAAATATGCGGTATAAGACAACAGAACAATATACAAGCTAATACAGTGATATACAAAACAGTACAATTTCTAGCAGGCGTAACATATGATGGCATCTCCTACAGCGGAATTCATTTTTTCTTTATTTTTTATTCTGACCAACAACAAGTGATTTCATGAAGTCTGGATACTGTCTATTGTACTGAACTGGTTAATATTTGCTATGGTCGCTTCCTCTGCGTCAGTCTAAGATGACAAATCTAAATTTCATTCCGTGCTAGTCCCCCTTTAGTTAATTTCCTGATTCGGTTCTCCCATTTTCTTCGACATGATAAGAGGACATTTCAGTGCTAAGGCGGTGGCTCTGCATCTGCTACTCTCTCTCTATCCTACGATCTCTTCCTCATCCAAGTCATATCCAGTGCCTCAACTCTTACCTTAGGAACACGTCTAGATGCCTCATGGGAAAGTAACCAAGAATTTGTGTGACGTGGAGCCAAACATTAAGTATATCAAAGCTTATATTCATGTCCTCCCAGGTAAACATCAACTGACACGGTATACCTGGAGGTGGAAAAACATGCCCGACATAACCTTTAAAGAAAAGATTGATAAGGTGCGTGTATGTCGGCAATACGTAGCTTAACATTGCAGACTTTGATATATTACGTGTTTATACCGGTAGAAAACATAATAAGGGGAAGTCTAGCTTATCACAGCATAATTAAACACACACGCACACACACACACACACACACACACACACACACACACACAACACACACACACACACGTACACACACAAAACCTTACACTTGACCTCTGAACTTCTAAATAAAAAAATGCAGAATATGAAATTTTACTGAATATGGAACTGACATGAATTTAATTTTCATCTAAAAACAACAACAGCAACAACAACAACAACAACAACAACAACAACGAGCGAAAAAATTTAAAGTACTTCAACAAATTAAACTTCAACTCCTCTACTCTCACTCCTTTTCAGTTATGTTATTCTCCCTTCCTTCACTTCCTCTATTCTTCCTACTTCCTTTAGCTCATCTGATTCACCTCCCTCACCCCTTCCCCTCTCCCACTCTCCCCTTGACTCACATAAACCCTCCTTGTTTAGTTTCCCAAGGCTGTGAGAAGGCCAGGAAGGAGCCAGAGAGAAAGAGGGAGGAGAGTTATACGAAGGGGAAGAGGAAGAGAAGGAGGGTATGACTAATATGATGACGTCAGTAGTGTGTTGAGTATTGTATGAACCAGGAAAGGTAAAAAGGTGTTCACAAAGAGAAGGAAGCAGCACGTGAGTTCTTAATGTACGTGCATCTGAGGACTGAGTGTGGCACCAAGAGGATATGCTACCTTCTCTTCACGACAGGTAAAAAAGAATAAATATAATAATAATAATAATAATAATAATAATAACAATAATAATAATAATAATAATAATAATAATAATAATAATAATAATAATAATAATAATAATAATAATAAATGAAAAATAAAATTGTAAAAGTTGATGAACGCCGAGAAACGTTAAAGAAAAAAGAGGAATAGGAAGGATCAACAGGATAAAAAATAAAAAACGAAAAAATTACATGAATGAAACTAAGTCAAACTATTAATAATAATAATAATAATGAGAGAGAGAGAGAGAGAGAGAGAGAGAGAGAGAGAGAGAGAGAGAGAGAGAGAGAGAGAGAGAGAGAGAGAGAGAGAGAGAGAGAGAGAGAGAGAGAGAGAGAGAGAAAGCAAAATAAACAATGAGAAGAAAAAAAAAAAAACAAGTAATATAAACAGCAACTATCAAACCAAAAAAAAAAAAAAATGAAAACAGCAAATAAACTAAACAGAAAAACAAAACCAAGTACAAGCAATGTCTTATTCAACACGCAATGCATTTTTCTTCTTTTTTTTTTTTTCCGGCAGAGTTGAGTGGGCAGGGTTATGTTCATGGTCACGCCCCGAAGCTCTCGTCTGAGCGTGCAGGTGGCGACTAGAGAAAGAAAGCAAGGAACGAGCAGTGACAGGAGAAGGAATGCGCAGGATATAATTGCAAAAGAAGAAGGTTACAGGAAGGAGAGAGAGAGAGAGAGAGAGAGAGAGAGAGAGGAGAGAGAGAGAGAGAGAGAGAGAGAGAGAGAGAGAGAGAGAGAGAGAGAGAGAGAGGAGAGAGAGAGAGAGAGAGAGAGAGAGAGAGAGAGAATAAGAAGCAGAGAGGGAAGTGGAATAGAAAATAAACACAACAAGAAGGAAAACACTACAGTAAATGAGAAAGGGAGAGAATGACGAGAAAGTGGGAATGAAAGACCAAAAATAATGAAGGGAGACGAGAGGGGAAAGGGGAAGGACAGGAAGGAATAATCGGAGAGAGAGAGAGAGAGAGAGAGAGAGAGAGAGAGAGAGAGAGAGAGAGAGAGAGAGAGAGAGAGAGAGAGAGAGAGAGAGAGAGAGAGAGAGAGAAAAAATAATGAGAAAGTGTGTGTGTGTGTGTGTGTGAGGGGCTGTGCGACGTGTGCGTACTGGCAGTCGTGGTCACTGGTGCTGAAGGAGCATGTATGTTACGGTGCTGGGAGTTAGGTTAAGTTCCGTTAGGTTAGGTTTGGTTAGGCTAGGTTAGGTTAAGTTACTGAGGGAGCATGTATGTTACGCTGCTGGGTAAGGTTAGGTTCTGCTAGGTTAGGTTAGGTTAAGTTACTGAGGGAGCATGTATGTTACGCTGGTGGGAGTTAGGTTAGGTTAAGTTCTGTTAGGTTTAAATTAGGTTAAGTTAATGAGGGAGCATGTATCTTACGTTGCTAAAGCTTACATAAGATAGTTATTCTAAGAACTAAGAAACTACATATAGACAAAAGTTATTAAAAGATCCTTAACTGCTAATCTCTCTCTCTTTCTCTCTCTCTCTCTCTCTCCTCTCTCTCTCTCTCTCTCTCTCTCTCCTCTCTCTCATCCGACGCATCTGAATACATGCACCATTTCTTTTTCAATTCGCTGGCAACTGGGGTCGATACCGCCTCACTCCGCCGAGGAAGCAAATTTCCTGGTCGCGGCGTCCCTTGATACACCTCAGCCCTGCCCAGATTGCGAATCCATCCTTCGGTTTACAGGCTCCGTCACGTGACTAGCAACCCAGAGAGAGAGAGAGAGAGAGAGAGAGAGAGAGAGAGAGAGAGAGAGAGAGAGAGAGAGAGAGAGAGAGAGAGAGAGTCTAACAGCATCAAACAGGAAGCACACCATCTGCAGTTTCTCACCATCTTCCTCATGCACTCTTCCCTCACACTCACGCCTCCGCACTCTTCTCACCCCTGCCCCACCTCCTGCCTCCTCCTGCTCTTGCCTTATTGTAATATTGCATCTCCTTCTTTCCTTCTACCGTCATTTGATCTGATTTTTTTTTTCGTATCGTGCTTTTCCCCCTTCTCTTCAATGTCACCTTTAGTAATTTGTAATATCGCATCTCAGTCTTTCCTTATTCGGTTCTTTTATATTTTTTTTTCTGATCTTATTTTTATCCTTCTCTTAATTTTTTGATATTCTCTTTCTTAATCTATTTTCTCTTAATGTTTTTTTTTTTTTTTTCGTCCTTCCTGTCTACCCTTTACCTTCATTTTTTGTTTTGTTTCTTCTCTTTCCTCCTCCTCCTCCTCCTCCTCCTCCTCCTCCTTTTCTTCCTTTATTTATTTTTTTTTCATACATCATCCTCCTCCTGCTCCATCTTCTTCTCCCTGTTTCTCTTTGTCCTTCCTGTCTACTTGATCCACTATTTTTCCTCCTCTCCCTCTCTTCCTGGTTCTCCTCGGCCTTACAACCCCTCTTAATTCTCTACTTTAAAATATCTTATCATAAAGTAATAAAAGAAATAAATAGAGAGAGAGAACGGAACCAGGAAATTAATTAATGGGGGACTAACAGGGAATAAAAACTTGGACTTATCATCTTTGACTGGCACCTCAAAACTTTAGCTCAAAAATTTAACAGCTGGAGCTTCAGGTGTGGACTAGCTTTTTTCTCTTCCCACCCAGCACATTTGATTCTGCAGGCACTCAGGTTAGGGATGAGGTCTAATGGAGAGCTGAAGGCTTCGGCAAGGCTTCGGCAAGGCAAGGCAAGGCAAAGCAAAGCAAAGCAAAGCAAAGCAAAGCAAAACAAGGCAAGGCAAGGCAAGGCAAGGCAAGGCAAGGCAAGGCAAGGCAAGGGAAAGCAAGGGCAAGGAACACGAGCAAACGTGAGGGAAGGGAAAGGAAAGTGAGGGAAGGTGTGTTGTGCATCCAATGATTTCCTCCGAGATCGACTTGGGAGGCAGCCGCGGCAACTTTCGAGGTGTTGTTGTTGGTTGGTGTATGAGAGAGAAGGAAGGGAGGGAGGGAGGCAAGGAAAAGAGGAAGAAAAAAAGAAAGAGTAAAAAGAAAAAGGAAAGAAAGAAAGAAAGAAAGAACAAAAGAAAGGAGGAAAAAGCTCGAGAAAGGGAAAAAGGAAGAAAGGAAGGAAAGAAGGAAAAGTCAAGGAATTAAAGAAGGAAAAAGGAAGGGAAACCTACAGAAAGCGATGAAATACTGGATCAAATAATTACATAACTAACTTCGATTTCTGGTAAAGTCATGTATCATTATTATTATTATTATTATTATTATTATTATTATTATTATTATTATTATAAGAATTTATTTGTTTCAATTCTGTTATGGAAGAACTGTACGTCATCTTGCTAGGTTTCCCTGAAAGTTTGGCCACTACGTAAAGTTCGCCCCTCTCTCTCTCTCTCTCTCTCTCTCTCTCTCTCTCTCTCTCTCTCTCTCTCTCTCTCTCTCTCTCTCTCTCTCGGACCGACATCTTTTAATTACACACACGCTTACATCATTTTTATTCCCCACAACCCACACGAGTCACTGCCACGTGTATCAGCACACAACACTGAACTCTCGTGTTACCCAGATTACCTTCCTTCACGTCTGAGTGGCTGCTGGCTAATGCTACCATATACACTCTTGCCTCGGTTTCAATAGTCGTGGCGAGGTCGGAGGGAGCGAAGGGCGGCCAGTGTTTGTGCTATCAGCAGCGAATTGGTGGAAGTTAAGCGGGACTGTAATCCAAGTTGTGCGTGCTTCTCGAACTGTGGCACGACAGTCTAGACACATTGTTCTTGTCTGGCGGAGGGATCTTATCTTTCCAAAATATAGACTGGGGAGGAGGAAAATATTACCTGAAGAGATTCAAACAATAATTGGGATATTGTAGTGTTTCTTGTGCCGAGAAAGATGTCATGGTGTGTATTTACAGCAACAATAACGAACCTCGTCAGCTTGGGAGGTCTGAGACAACAAGTACATGGCAACATCGTGCATCTGTTAACCTCCTGGAACGCTGCCTGAGTCCCAAACACGACTTTCTGTACCCTGAAGGACACCCAGCGTCTGGTACAAAAACCTGAGGGACCATGGGACCTTCAGGATGTAGTTCGTCTGCAACCCTGACACTGACTTTGTGAAGTGCCAGGCTTGCGTTGTTTCCTTCCTCTTAACACTACTCTAACAAAGCTTGCATGGATCCGGTAGTGAAAAAACAGCTGTGGGCCACATTCATTAAAGAGCGTCTCTCACCATTATCATCATCATAAAGAGTGAATAGAGAGCCTGCTGTTGAGTCTCGAGGGCGCTACACGTGCGGAGGACTAGAGTTAGGCCAAGGTGTCCTGCAGAGCGGCGCGTCTCTGATCATAACAAAGGCGGGATGCGTCAAAGAGTCACCAATGAACTGACCTGGCTAATGGTGTTATGGAGCGTGGCGTTCTGAATATTCAGCGCCTTGAATGTGAATAAGGAGAAGCAAAGGAGTGAAATAATGAGAGTGAAGATGCATTTTGTGAAGTAAGGAATATGATTATTTTCTTATACACACACACACACACACACACACACACACACACACACATACACACACACACACACACACACACACACACACACACAATAATATATATATATATTATATATATTATATATATATATATAATATATATATATATTTATATATATATATATATATATATATACTATATATATTTATATATATATATATATATATATATATATATATATATATATATATATATGAACAAAATTTTATTCACAAAAGTATTACAAATATGTGCGCAAACTTAAGAACAACGTAATATGTGCTCGAACATTTGATAGTTTCAAAAGGAAATTGGATAAGGGATAATGGCAACAGTAAGTTTTAACAACTTAGGGGATGCCTCGCGTAGATCAACAGGCCTTTTGCAGTCTTCTTATTTTCTAACGTTCTTTGTAGAATCATTCGGCATTACAGGGGTTACCATGTCTTAAATCTGAGACCGTTCCGTGACAACGCCTGTACGCCAGAACGCAAACAAGCAGTCAGTAGTGATCTCCCTCAAGCTAAATTGCTGTGCGTGCCGCGCCTCCCGAAAGTCAGCGATGCTAAACAGATCTTTGCCCCGAGAACAGGCCAGAGGTGGAGGAGTCACCAGCACGCAGCAGGGTTCGTGACTGGAGTAAAGATATCGATCCTACCCACAGTTGCTTGGAGAGGGTAGGATGTCTTCGCTGAGGGATGCACGGACAAACGGCAAATAGCGGTCCAGGGAAAGAAGTGAATGACTTTTTTTTTCTTACGTAAGAGGGTCACTGGCCAAGAAAGAAAAAAAAGAGAAAAAAAATCCTACTAAGATGCCAGTCCCAAAAGAGATGTCAAAAGAATTAAAAAAAAAAAATGAAGCATAAGTGTCTTGAAACCTTCCTCTTCAAAGAGCTCATGTTATAAGAAGGACGAAATACAGATGCAGGCAGCGAGTTCCAGAGTTTACCAGAGTTTACTAGAGAAAGGCATGAATAACTGAGAATATACTGGTTAACTCTTGCATTAGACAGGTGGACGGAACAGGGATGAGACAAAGAAGAAAGTCTTGTCCACCAAGGCCGCGGAAGGAAGGGAGGCATGAAGTTAGTAAGATTAGAAAAACAATTAGCATGAAAATAGCGGTAGAAGATAGCAGGAGATACAACACTGCGGCGATGAGAAAGAGGATGAAGACATTCAGTTAGAGAAGAGTTGATAAGACAAGAAGCTTTTGATTCCATCCTGTCTAAAATAGCGGTATGAGTGGAAGACCATCCCCCATAAGTGTGAAGCATACTCCATGCATGGGTTGACAAGGCCCCCGTACAGAGTTAGCAGCGGGGCAGGAGGAGGTGAGAAAAGCTGGCGGAGACGACTCAGAACACTTAACTTCATAGAAGTTGTTTTAGCTACAGATGGGATGCGAAGTTTCCATTTTAGATTGTAAGTAAAAGACAGACCGAGAATGTTCAGTGTAGAAGAGGGGGGACAGTTCGGTGTCACTAAACAAGAGGGGATAGTTGTCTGGAAGGTTGTGTTGATAGGTGAAGGAATTGAGTTTTTGAGGCATTGAACAATACTAAGTTTGCTCTGCCTCAATCAGAAATTTTAGAGAGATCAAAATTCAGGCGTTCTGTGGCTTCCCTGCGTGAATTGTTTACTTCCTGAAGGGTTGGACGTCTATGGAAAGACATGGAAAAGTGCAGGGTGGTATAATCAGCAAGGAGTGGATACGACAAGAAGTTTGGTTTAGATCATTGATGAATAAAAGAAAGAGAATGGGTGACTGGACAGAGCTCTGAGGAACAACACTGTTAATAGATTTAGGAAAAGAACAGTGACCGTCTACCACAGCAGCAATAGAACGATCAGAAAGGAAAGTTGAGATGAAATCACAGAGAGAAGGATAGAAGCCTTAGGACGGTAGTTTGGAAATCAAAGCTTTGTGCCAGATTCTATCAAAAGCTTTGATATGTCTAAGGCAAAAGTTTCACCATAATCTCTAAAAGAGGATGAACAAAGCCAGAACCAGTAGAGCGGCCTTGACGGAACCCCATACTGGCGATTAGGTAAAAGACTGTGAATGGAAAGATGTTTAAGAATGTTCCTGTTGAAGATAGATAAAAAAAATGTAGGCAGGAAATTAAAGCAATAGGACGGTAATTTGAGGGATTAGAACTGTTACCCTTTTTAGGAGCAGGCTGAATGTAGGCAAACTTCCAGCAAGAAGGAAAGTTAGATGTTCACAGATAGAGTTTGAAGAGTTAGACTAAACATGGTGCAAGCACGGAGGCACAGCTTTGGAAAACAGTAGGAGGGATCTCATCAGGTCCATAAGCCTTATAAGGGTTTAGACCAGCAAGGGCATGGAAAACATCATTGCGAAGGTAATGGGTTGCATGAAATAGTCAGAGAGTGGAGGAGACAGAGGAACAAGCCCTGAAACATCCAAGGTATTGTTTTCAGCAAAGGTTTGAGCGGAGAGTTTAGCTTTAGAAAAAGATGAGATGGCAATGGTGGCACCAGGTTGAAATAAAGGAGGGAAAGATGAAGAAACAAAGTTATTGGAGATATTTTTGGCTAGGTGCCAGAAGTCACGAGGGGAGTTAGATCTTAAAAGATTTTGACACCTATTAATGAAGGGGTTTTGGTTAGTCAGAGAACAGACTTGACAAGATTCCGGGGCAGAAATATAAAGCACATGAAATTCAGGTGATGGAAGGCTCAAGTACCTTTTGTGAACCACCTCTCTCTATCATGTATAGCACAAAAACAGGCTGTGTTAAACCAAGTTTTGGAAGGCTTAGATTAAGAGAAAGAGTGAGGAATGTACGCCTCCATGCCAGACAGTATCACCTCTGTTTTGCGCTCAGCACACAGAGACGGGTCTCTGACACGGAAGCAGTAGTCCTTCCAAGGAAAATCAGCATAATACCTCCTCAGGTCTCCCTAGTTAGTAGAAGCAAATCGCCAAAAGCACCTCCACTTTGGGGAGTCCTGAGAAGGGATTGGATAGGACAAGATACAAAATATGAGACTGTGATCAGAGGAGCCCAACGGAGAAGACAAGGTAACAGCATAAAGAAGTATTAGAGATTAGAAAAAGGCCAAGAATGTTCGGCGTATCTCCAAGACGGTCAGGAATACGAGTAAGGTGTTCCACCAATTTCTCTAGGTCGCAGAGAATAGCAAAGTTGAAGGTTAGTTCATCAGGATGGTTATTGAAGGGAGATGAAAGCCAAAGTTGGTGGTGAACATTTAAGTCTCCAAGAATGGAGATCTCCGCAAGAGGGAAGAGATGAATGTTCCTGCCTTTGATGATGATGACGATGACGATGATGATGATGATGATGATGATGATGATGATGATGATGATGATGATGATGATGATTTCGATGATGATGATACGAGCAATACGCTGGTACAAGTACAATGTTCCTTCTAGAAATTCTAGTAATTTTAGCCTGTCTGTGTACTGTACTACCGCCTAAATGTACCTCTTTTTTTCTTTTATCTCCATCAGCAGCAAGCATTCTACGTTATTTTCTGCCAGCTGGCCGCTTAATCCAGGTCATCCACGCAGAGCTTATTCATCTACTTTTGTCTGCTGTGCTTTGTTTCACGATCAGAAGTTGCCATTATGTTACTCTTACTGTCCTTCTGTCATCTGTTCGCTGCATCATGCATTGTACTAATGTAAACTGTTTTTTTTTTTTTTGACTACAAGCAACACATTGTACACACACTGTACTCTCTTATCTGTCGTTCCTTAATTGTCTAGCTTACTTATCTTGAAATTCCCGCGTTTTTTAACCTTACAACGCGACAATACACAATAAAAAACATACTCTCATCCTTCCTGGCTCCTGAGTACTACAGTAAAACACCTTAAACCTATAACAAAATCATCTGTAATATCTTACACTGCACAACGCACATGTTCTAACTCGTACTAGTGATTCATGCCCAAGACGTCCACGTTATGAGTGGAATAGGAATGTCGGTGAGGAGGAGGCCTGGAGTCTCGATCGCCCTGGACACTCAGCCTTAAAAGGAATCGGCAAAAGATAGAGATCCCACCAAAAGTCGAACAGACCGCTAGAGAAAAGAGGACAGGTTGAGTGAAAGACAATTTGTTGAGGGAAGCTCAAATATTGACAAGGAATTTCAGTTTTGAGAGAGAGAGAGAGAGAGAGAGAGAGAGAGAGAGAGAGAGAGAGAGAGAGAGAGAGAGAGAGAGAGAGAGAGAGAGAGAGAGAGAGAGAGAGAGAGAGAGAGAGAGAGAGAGATACTGAATTAATTTCCATGAAAAAAAAAAACGGAGAGCAAAGCAAATAAAAACAGAGATAAAGTAAAACAAACGCTAGACACGAAACAAAAAGGAGACAAAACGCAGCGAACGGAACGAAATAAAAAAAAAGAGAAAAAAAAAACAGCATTAAAAATAGAGCAAAATATAAAAATAACACGAAACTGAAAAAAAAAAACTAGGCCAGGAGGAAACAGGACCCACCTCTACACACACACACACACACACACACAAACACTCACACACACACACGTGACTCGCGGTGACTCACTATTCATGACCCCGCCGGTAGGTCAGATTTAGCCCCGCAGCTCACCATCTCTCTCATCACAATACGCTGAGAGGGAAGGAGGGCAGGAAGTACACTCACCTCAGCTTACGCATCGCAGAGTATGGCGGGAGATTCTAGCTAAGGAAGCGATAATTATAGGATGTGGCGAGAGAGAGAGAGAGAGAGAGAGAGAGAGAGAGAGAGAGAGAGAGAGAGAGAGAGAGAGAGAGAGAGAGAGAGAGAGAGAGAGAGAGAGAGAGAGAGAGAGAGAGAGAGAGAGAGAGAGAATCACCGGGTGTTTGGGTGCGAGTGAACAACGCATAGCAAAAAAAAAAAAAAAAAAAAAGGAAAGACGAACATGTATCTTATCTGCCCTAAAATAGTTTTATTATTGATGAGAGGCCAAATTTGTTCGCCTGTGTATAGCGAACGTCTGATCTGGCGCCAGAGAGGGGGAGTGGCGAGCGCAGGGGGGAGAGAGAGAGAGAGAGAGAGAGAGAGAGAGAGAGAGAGAGAGAGAGAGAGAGAGAGAGAGGAGAGAGAGAGAGAGAGAGAGAGAGAGAGAGAGAGAGAGAGAGAGAGAGAGAACACAATAACATACACATATACAAAAAAGAAAACTCCCTCTTTCGTACTGACCAACGAGACAAGAAAGTAGACACAGAGAGAGAAGCAATAACACGAAGCAAGGAGAGGCAGAGGGACGTGATAAGGTGGGCGAAGGATGAAGTAGGTAAAGGAGTTAGGTGTCAGTACAGATGGTAGAGGCACGGTGGAGAGGCGGTAAGGACGATGCAGGAGGAGAAGAGTCGAGAAGAATGGCGGAGAGATGAGGGTAAGGAGGAAGGGTCGTGGAGGCGGAGGAGGAGGAGGAGGACGGGAGGTGATTTGGTGGTGAAGGAAATCGTGTGGGAGTGAATGTAGAAAGGAAAAGCTGCGTGATAGTTTAGCAGGACGTGTTGTGTTGATCTTGAGGGCGAGGAAGAAGTTGTAATAGAATTTTAAAGTAATGGAGCTATGACGTACTTCTCCCCCTCCCTCTATCTACCTTCCATCCTGCTGGCTTTCCTTCTCCCTTCCCTTCCTTTCCCCCTTACCTGCAACTCCCACCTGCTTGCCCTTCACTTTAAGTTTTGGTAACTCAATCAAACTTAGTGCTCCTTCTCTTCCCCGAATGAAATACTTTGAGTTAACCCTCTGCCATGCCCCCATCCTCCCATCCCTGCCCCTTCAGTGTCCCATCCCCACCCCTTGTGCCGTATCCCCTTCAGCGTCCAATCCTATCTCCTTCAGTGTCCAATCCTATCCCCCTTCAGTGTCCAATCCTTTCCTTTTCGGTGTCCAATCCCTCCCCTTAGGTTTCCCGTCCCTATTCCTTCAGTGTTTAATCCTATCCCCTTCAGTGTCTAATCCTATTCCCCTTCAGTGTGCCACCCTTCCCCTTCAGTGTCCCATCCCTTCCCCTTCAGTATCCCATTCTTTTCCCCTTCTATCTCTTATCCCATCTTCGTGCCCCTGGCGTGTGTGATCACCTAGGGCTGCTGTCTAAGGTGCTGTGTGCTTCCATCGGACTGACAAAGACGCAGACAAGTTATGTGCACAAGGACAAATGTGTTAATCTAGGGACACTGTTATTCTTTATGGCAGTGTAAAGTTTTTTGTTTATTACTTTCATTACCATCGGAATGTTGTTTGTTTCTTTTTCCTTCTTTTTCTCTTTTTCTCAGTGAAGAAGGTAATTTCAGGGTACAAAAAGTGAAGGGATAGAAATTCACATCCATTGCCGCTCTCTGTCCCAAGAGATATGTAATAAGAAAGACTCCCAACTGTCTCAATACTCTTCCCTTTCAGCGGTCCAAGTCGTAGAAAGAGAGTAAAGCCAAAAGAAACTGGCCGAGTTCTAGAGCTTACCATTAAAAACAGATGAAAGAGTGAAAGGAGCGGTCACTGCTTGCAATAGTGAATAAGGATGAGAGAAAGTAGAGATTCTTGTGCAATGAAGCCCCCCGGGATCGTTGGATCATTAACTTGAAAACGACGCAGAAAAATTTTACGCTCTTCAAGCTAGTTTTTCTAGAATTCCCTTTTATGGATGGTGTGCGGCTGTTACTGGAAATGCAAAATCCACGGTACATTTTTTTAATGTGAGAGGGACACTGGCGTAAGGTTACAAAAAAATAGAAAAAGCGCCTACATGTGCCAGTACCCAAGCCTAAGGAAAACGGCCCATAGGATTTATGCAGCAGTTTCTCTCTCGCCTCATCCACGCACACATTGGACAACATGATCCACATCAGAGCGGCGTTCACCAGTAAGCATGGAAGCAGGACGAACATCAATATATCGACCTCTTTTTTGCTCATGTTGAAGGATCTTTCTTCTCAGTACCTTTCATTACAGCTGATTTATTTAAACGTGAATGATTTTTTTCAGGAGAGATGTTATATTTTCATGTGAATGCTGTTCATATGAATGTTTTTCAGTACAGATTATTTTCCAGCACAAAGAACATGTTTCTAAACATCTTTTAGTACAAATATCTTTTAAGAGAATATTTCGTCCATCAGCCTCGCACATTATAATTTATCATGATCTCTTCTAATTTCAATTTATAATTTCATTAAAAACGTCTTTCAATTACGCCTTCATGCCTTCCCTTGTGCACGATTAATTTACATATGATTAACTGAACTCAGATAAATTCAACTCAATATTTCTCAACAGTGAGTCTTGTCGTCGTCAAATCATCTCTCAGCGTCAGTCCAAGGGAATATGTAGAAACTTCATTTACACAGAAGAAAAACTCTAGTGTAGTGACATTAAGGCACTTAATAACACTACTTTAAATATTTATAATTAAGTTCAAGCTTGATGTTAAGTTGCAATTACAAGGTACCTCATATAAAACACGGCGACCAAAACACGCATTTACTTGATAGTCTAAATCACTATTACGCTCTGTGACTTAGTTCTTTAGTAACTGGTAATGACAATTTAACACGTGTTTCCCTTAACGAGTGTGAGTGAGCGAAAGTGAAATTAAAACACACTAAATTGCTTTGACTACTCCATCATTCCCTTTGATTAAATGGTCACATACTATAATTTCCCACTCGTAAAATTTTCCCTATGATCATTGCAAACGATTGCCACAAAGATAAACTCCCTCCGTCATATTCTTTTTTGGTTAGGTTAGTTAGATTAGATTAGATTAAATTAAATTGAGGTTATGTTAGGTTAGGTCGAATTAAATTATGTTAAGTTGGAAGAATTTATCAAGGGAACAACTACCTTAACTGGAGTCTTCACGGAAAAATCTTCTGGTGTGGAATTTACACAGAAACATCAAAGAAGTTAAGCTGTCGAGGAAGGTGACGGCAAGACGGAGGCGGTAAATGAGAAACATGCGGATGATCCTTGACTGCAGTGGCTTCTCAGCGTAATCAAATGGTCTTGTGGAAATTTAGATTGTAAGTTCGGAAGATAAAACTTACAGTAAGAGAAGCGAATGAAAATAGAGCAGATCTTTCTTAGTGGCACGTATTCTTATCTTTCCTTTGTAATAAATTTTCCTAGGTGTAATAATATAAAAATTTAGATTATAATTTTGTAAGATAACGCCCGCTGGAAAGGAAGTGATACGTGTCAGAGCTCTTTACTGCATTTAGTCTTTTTCTTTTCTGTTTTTTTTTTTTTTTTGATAGCCAGTAAAGTTTCCTAAGTTAAATAAGATCCGGATTTACATTATAATTCTGGAAGATAAAAACTCCCAATAAAAGAAGCGACTGAACATGTACGAATGATCTTCTCTTTATTGTGAGTAATTTGTTTTCTGCTATGTACAGTAATAAAGTTTTACTGGAATAAAAGAATAAGCACCATTAGTCGTATAATTCTGTAAGATAAAATACTCTCAATAAAAGAAGCGACTGAATATGTGCGCTGGCTCTTCCCTTTAGTGTAAGTAATTTGTTTTCTGCTATGTACAATAATAAAGTTTACTCAAATAAAAGAATAAACACCATTAGGAGTCAAAGTGTTACAATACGAAACCAGCTAGTCTCTTCCAATACATACGTCAGAGCAAAGCTTTCCTCCTGATCAATACAACTTCGCGACTTGAAACAGTTTATCTGTCACCTTGAACAAACACAATGAAAGTGAAAACCATTGGAAGGACAGCTACGAATATTTGCTGTGAAAAGTTAGGCAGCAAGGACGACAAACGTGGGTTTGTGCCTGATAGATTCCCTCCGGTGTAAGGTTATAACAAGGGAGATGTAAGCAAAATTCTTAGGATCAGCAACCAGGGTAGAACAAGAAAATAACGGGTTCAAGCTTGAAAAATTTAGGTTTAGGAAGGAGATAGGAAAAAATTGGCTCTCAAATAGAGTGGTAGATGAGTGGAACGGACTCAGTAATCATGTAGTTAGTGCTAGGACACTAGAGAGCTTTAAGAGAAGATTAGACAAGTTTATGGATGGGGATAGCAGATGGAAGTAGGTAGGTGTGTTTCATACAGGGGACTGCCACGTGTAAGCCTGGTCGCTTCTTGCAGCTTCCCTTATTTCTTATGTTCTTATGTTCCTACCTGGCTGTGTGACCTTGGCGACCTGTTAAGTGTACACCAGGAATTAACTCTTGGTATTAGATTAGCGGTTACATTTTTTTTTTTTTTTTGTATGGCAACATGTGCATTACTGCGATGTTTGATGAGAGAGAGAGAGAGAGAGGAGAGAGAGAGAGAGAGAGAGAGAGAGAGGAGAGAGAGAGAGAGAGAGAAGAGAGAGGAGAGAGAGAGAGAGAGAGAGAGAGAGAGAGAGAGAGAGAGATTGGTGAGTACTATACAGTGGAGAAAAAAAAATTAAGTCACGGATTGCAATAATTTTACTGACGCGGCATATAATGAATTTCTGAAATAATTAGTCGATGGTAATTAAAATATTCATTTGATCTCGTACAAAGTTTGTAGTTAATTAATATGAACATAATTGATACTTATTCGTAATAATTCCCTGCACGCATCGCAGATAGTTATACTTATAGAGGAACTGATTATTTCACTGTGATTATTATTATTATTATTATTATTATTATTATTATTATTATCATTATTATTATTATTATTATTATTATAGTTACTACTACTACTACTACTACTACTACTGCTGCTACTATTACTACTACTAGTACTACTATTATAATTATCAATGTTGTTGTTGTCCATCGTCATCATCACCACCACCATCATCACATGTATATTAGTTATTATTACAGTTATTACTCAACACTTCATGAGGAGCTTCTCAAGACATCATCAACGTACTTATGTTTATTTATTGTGTGAATGAAAGGGCGTTTTTGTCGAGGTCGTTTTAAAAATCTTATCAAATCTAAAATTACAAAACACATAATAAAGGAAATGTGTGACCTTACCAGTGTCACACACATACAGTATTCTACTTACGTCTTCTGATCTCTCAAAGCTTCGTCACATTTCAGACAAGTGTTTATTTGCCTATTTGTTTGACATATGCACTTATTTTTTTAGAGGATTAACTTGCTAAATAGGCATCATAATCCTCATTTACTTCCCATCGGACCTGCTGGTTACCGTTACACTCTCATGACACAAATGAATAAGATGAAAGGCATAAAGGGATGACATTTCAGGGGAATCTGATTGGTTCTATCAGACTCTAGGCCAGATATGGGTGGGCTACTGTGGGATATGATGGGTACATGAAGCCATGCAACGACGTCAGATTAATTCTAACAAAACACCTTAATTCTTACTCAACACACCTTTCTTAAATCAGGCTACTACACCTGTTACTCTCAAAACTTTCATACACTTTATCCTCATGTTTCACTGTATCACAAAGTTTGCAGAGATCATCTAATGTTAACAAACGTCTAAAATATATCAAAAGATATAAAGGATGAAAAATATTATTTGCGAAAGAAGATTGAAACTTAGAATTTTTTATTCCATAGAGAGGCGTAGATTAAGAGGGGATTTAATAGACGTCTTTTAAATGGTATAAAGATATAAGAATTGTAACATAAGCAAAAATCATCAAGGCCAGTAAACAGGGTAGAGCAAAAAAATAATGAATTCAAGCATGGCAAAATTATATTAGAAAAAAAAAAAAAGATAGGAAGAAACTGATTCTAAAAAGATCGATAGAGAAATGGAATAAACTCAGCAATCAAGCTGCTAGTGGTGAGTCATTACGGAGATTTTGAAGATGAGATAAATTTATGAATTAAGATAATAGGTTGAAATAAGTAGGTATGATTCATGCAGGGACTGTCACATGCAGGCGTGATGGCTTCCTGTAGCTTTCCTTATTTTCTTGTGTTTTTATATATATATATATATATATATATATATATATATATATATATATATATATATATATATATATATATATATATATATATATATATATATATATATATATATATATATATATATTTTTTTTTATTTACGTATTTAATCTAACAAACCTTCTATAATTCAGCATTTAATTAAAACAGACCTTCTCTAATCCAACTTGCTACCATAAATGCTTCTCAGAACACTCACACACATGATATCAGGATGTTGACACATATTATCCAGTGCGAAGAAAAAAAAACTAGATTCTTAACTTTACAAACTTTACAAAGTCTGAAACACTTAAAACTTCTCAAAACACTCATACACATTATGGTAAACCTTCATATTGTCGCTTTATGTATCACACACACACACACACACACACACACACACACACTACCCAAAAACACCACCACCACCTGTATAGCTGCTAAGGTCACATGTCTCTTTTCTCTCTTTCTCTCTCCCTCTCTAATTCTCTCTTTAATCTGTCAGCACTTCACCCGCTGGCCTCCCCTTGCCGCTTAATGAACAGCTGGGAAGGTTAATTCTCCTGTGACGTCATTCTTCCCGCACCTCCCAATGTTTCATCTCGATGCTGGCCTCGCTGACCCAGTTTGTCTCCCTCACGTCACGGCGGTTTGGTCAAGGAGAGAGGATATGTCCATTTTTCAGCCAGGTATCAGTTTGCAGACTTTGTTCAGGACAGGGAAGGGCAAACGTGTTGTGTGTGTGTGTGTGTGTGTGTGTGTGTGTGTGTGTGTGTGTGTGTGTGTGAATAACAGCATGCACCAATTACGTAGCTATGGAATTATCAAAAGTGACTGATATGTAGTTTTATTATCGCTCTGAACATACAGCTAATTTATTTATTTTCATTGCGTCATATCTCTTTTCAAACACTTTCTTTTTATCTGAGGCCTCGTTAATTTTCTTACGTCATTCCCTTTATCCTGGAGTGACCTTGAAAGATACGTGGCGCCATTCCGACAGGCAGAAAAATGTTCGACTCTGCTTTTAAGTTATGTCCGTGACATTCACATGTTAGGTGAACACAACTTCTGATGATAATTCTTTGATATTCTTTACTCTTCTACGTGACGATAGTTAAGAAGGTGAAGAAGTGGTTAATGAGAGAGAGAGAGAGAGAGAGAGAGAGAGAGAGAGAGAGAGAGAGAGAGAGAGAGAGAGAGAGAGAGAGAGAGAGAGAGAGAGAGAGAGAGAGAGAGAGAGAGAGAGAGAGAGAGTTACATAAAGTTACATTGATACAAAGGCCATAACAGACCTTGCGGTTTGGAGCAAAATATTTATCAAGTCGGCGTTTATCTACGGTGCTGTGCTTTATCATATCTCGAGAAACCTTTCCATAGGTTTACGACTCGATGGAAATTTTTATTTTCTATTTTTCTTTTTTTTTTTATTCGAGAGAGTTGAAGGATTTCCCATCAATTTTGCAGCTCTTTCCTGGCGTGTAATTTGAAAAGTCTATCTTGAAATACTTTCTGCAGTCCATGTTATCAATGTCTTTGATGACTTTAAACACTTCCAACAAGTCGCCTCAACCTTCTTTGAGTTAATAAAAAAAGATTTAAAATTAGAGAGAGAGAGAGAGAGAGAGAGAGAGAGAGAGAGAGAGAGAGAGAGAGAGAGAGAGAGAGAGAGAGAGAGAGAGACGTTCTTTATAATTTTCTCACTTGTTCCTACACCTTATTACCTCACTGCTCGAGAAACCTGATCATCTTCCCACCGCATTAAACTGGTTGCTGGGGCTCATGGTTCACTGGCACATTCCTCCTCCTCCTCCTCCTCCTTTTACATTCCATTGTATTCCTCCTTCTCCTCATTTCTTCCTTTTCTCTCTCTCTCTCTCTCTCTCTCTCTCTCTCTCTCTCTCTCTCTCTCTCTCTCTCTCTCTCTCTCTCTGGCTCAGTTTCTCGTCGAATCGAGGATTTAAATTGAATTCCCAGAGATCAAGTAATTGAACCCTCTCTCTCTCTCTCTCTCTCTCTCTCTCTCTCTCTCTCTCTCTCTCTCTCTCTCTCTCTCTCTCTCTCTCTCTCTCTCTCTCTCTCTCTCTCTCTCTCTCTCTCTCTCTCTCTCTCACACACACACACACACACACACACACACACACACACACACACACACACACACTTATTCAGACGTCGCTCGTATATAAACCAGTGAAGAAGATTATTCTAAAAGTTATGACGAAATATTTCTACGACAACAACTTAACAATTAATTCTATGGTTTCCGTAATAAACCTTCTTGTTCCTTGCTAGACTTTCCTCATTATCTTTTTGACGTTTTCGATAAAGGGAGACCAGGAAATGTCACGAATATCCGGATTTACGTAAAAGGCGTCTGATAAGGGTCCCTCACAGCAAACAAACGACTACGCAGGATGTTACTGACACACGTACGGTACCTCTGTTCACATTCACAGTTGACTCGGGGACTGCTGTAGTAACTCTGAAGGGAGGCATGTTGGTTTCTAGTGGCGAATCTGTCTACTCACTGTGGACTACGAAAAATCAATACAAGAACTTAATGGACCGTGCTTGTAAATATTAAAATGGCTATCCTGGTTGTTTGTAAGAGTACACCACCAAATATAAACATCGAACATCACAAAATATCTAGTTTAAGGTAAAAAAAAAAAAAAAAAAAGAAAGGTCGTGTACCCCAGGAATCATTGCTTGACTCCGTATCTTTATTCATATATGTTAATACTGCTGATCACGGGTTCTTCCACAAAGCATCCACAATTTGCTGATAAAGCGGAAATTATCAATGAAGTGAGAAAGACACGTGGTGGTGGTTATGGTGGTGGTGGTGATGGTGGTGCTTGTGGCGGTGGTGGTATGAGGAGGAGGAGGAGGAGGATGGGTGGGGTAAGAAGAGGAAGAAAAGAGGAGGAAGCGGAAGAGATAGGAGAAGAAAACAGACAAAAATCAAACAGAAATGAGACAAATTTAGAAGCTGGAGGAGTTGGATATACAAGAATTCATGTAAGAAACTTGTATCTGCAGGTGGAGGAGGAGGAGGAGAAGGAAACGGAAGAGATCACAGAAGAATAGAATTGAAGGAGAGAGAGAGAGAGAGAGAGAGAGAGAGAGAGAGAGAGAGAGAGAGAGAGAGAGAGAGAGAGAGAGAGAGAGAGAGAGAGAGAGAGAGAGAGAGAGAGAGAGAGAGAGAGAGAGAGAGAAAGGGTTGCCATATTTTGTTTTCCTGTTGGTTTGATTTTTTATCCACTCACTCTTACACACAAAGAAAACTTGCACCTAAAATTCTTACACACCTACAAATCATTACAATCATCCTTTTTTATATACATTTTTTTTTTCTATCCTTCTTCTTTAATTACAAATGTCGACCCAGTTTCTTCCACTTAAACCTCCCTTTCGATCTTTCTATATTCTTACCTTTCCTTTACGGAGATCCACCATTTTTCTCTCTCTTCCTATAGGTACTCTCCCTGTTTACTTCAGAGACCTGGAGGGTTTTCGGAAAAGGCGAAGGGCGAGGGGGGAAGAGGGTTTGATGTCAAAAATAGCGCACTTCACACGTAGAGTCGCGGCGTCCACTCAACTCAAAGGATATTTTTACCAGTGGTCGGTGTAGGAAAGGAAGAAGCAAAGGTAGTAATGGTAGTGGTAGTGGCAGTGGTAGTAGTAGTAGTAGGAGGAGGAAGAGGAGGAGGAGGAAGAGGAGGAGGAGGAAGAGGAGGAAGAGGAGATATTATATAAGGGAAGAAAGTTGTGGTAAGCTTGTTGCTAGCAGTACTGATGTGAAGGCTCGTCTATTTATAATGTAAGTAGGATCTTTTCTGAGAGAGAGAGAGAGAGAGAGAGAGAGAGAGAGAGAGAGAGAGAGAGAGAGAGAGAGAGAGAGAGAGAGAGAGAGAGAGCACCACAATGTTTATAAATACATGAATCAAATTCAAGTAGCAAACCTGAGCCACGCGTCGTCGAGGCACTCATAGCAGTACTCACCCACGCCCGCCTGAGGAGCTGAGTGGAGGCGCCGATTCCCCAGATTGCCGCTGCAGCGCTGCCGGCAGAAAAAAAAAATAAAATAAATAAATAAATGGGTGAATGGATAAATGAACCTACTGGCATATAATTGTTTTAACTAACATGGGTGCATTGTGGGTACGTATTAAACTCGTTTAAATGATTTCATCAAATATTCGTGAGAATTATTACTTTCAGACTTAATCCCAATAAAAGAATATGATTAGATCAGAAATATGTTTGTTTTCACAAATGTTTGTTGACTTCATTGTAGGGTAAAAAAAAAAAAAAATTGTAAAATAACATATACACAAAATATTTAAAAACTCCCGTCATTCACAACCCAGAATCACAGTACATAACGTAAGAAAATAAGGGAGGCTGCAAGAAGGCCTACATGTGTCAGTCCCTGCATGAAACATACATACCTATTTCCACCGATCATCACCATCCATAAATTTGTTTAATCTTCTTTTAAAGCTCCCTAATGACTCAGCACTAACAAAATGGTTGCTGAGTCCATTTTTAATTCATCTACCACTGTACTGAAAATCAATTCCTTCCTATCTCTTTCTTAAAACTAACTTTTCAAGCTTGAACCCATTATTTCTTGTTCTATCATCATTACTGATCCTGAGAATTTTGCTTACGTCACTCTTGTTATAACCCCTATATCACTTAAAGACTTCTATCAGGTCCACTCTTAACCTACGTCTCTATTAGGAAAGTAAATTTAAAAAGCTTCAGTCTCGTTTCGTAAAGAATACCCCCTCATCCCCTGTATCATTTGTCATTCTCCTTTGTATTCATTCTAATAACCCTACATCCTTCCTGTAATATGAGGACAAGCATAGTCTAGATGAGGTATCACTAGCTCGAAATATAATTTTAATATCACTTCGGGACATCTACTTTTAGCAGTTCTAAAAATTATTCCTAATAAAAGATTTGTTTTATTTCTGGCCTCTATGCATCGTTCCCTTAGACAGGGATTAGAGCTAAAACTCCGAAAACTTTTTCGTATTTTGAATTTACCAATTTTTCGTTGTTTATTGGATACCTACTGTGTGGGTTTCTTCTACCTACGCTAAGTACTTTTCATTTATTATTATTAAATTAGATTTGCCATCTGTCTGTCCATTCGCTCATCCTATCCAAGTCTGCCTACAAGGCGATGGTATCGGAATCAGACCTAATTAACTTAGCTATCATCCGCAAATTTACTAACATCGCTACTTATCCCTCTAGATCATTGATATAAATTAAAAACAACAATGGCTCTAAAACTGATCCCTGTGACACTCCACTAATTACTTGACCCAACTCGAATTAAGAGCCATTTATTACAACTCTCTGTCGCCTGTCATCTAACCACGATCTCATCCAGTTCAACGCCTTCCCATCTATCCCATGCGCCCTAAAATTTCTCAAGAGCCTTTGATGGGGTACCTAGTCGAACGCCTTAATGAAGTCCAGGTACAGGATGTCATAGGTATCCCCATTATCTGCCACCCCGTAAACTTTACTATTAAAATTCAACAAGTTCGTAAGGAGAGACTTCCCCTTCATGAAGCCATGCTGTGACCGATTTATCAAGTTATGCTTGTCTAAATGCTCCCTAATGTTTTCGCTAATACTGACTATTACTTTACCTACAGCTGAAGGTAAGCTCACAGGTCTCCATAGTATAAAACTATACTGTAGTATAATATAAAAATATACTGTAGTATAAAAGGCGATTATTAAAAAATAAATAAATAAAATAAAAATTTGTTACACGTATGTTATAATCGTGTACAATTGCTACACATGAGAACTCAGCGACAAATATAAACAGACGGAGACAGGGGAGAAACGGACACAGCTGGGAGAGGCTGAGACGCAGGATGATCCTCCGATGGGAAGGGACACACTCCGCTCAGCTGCAGAAGGTACATGTTTGGAAGCAGAATGATTTTTTCGCCTCAATTACCTTTTGCAACGTCATACTGAGAAGCCGAAAGAATCGACGCACTTTCAACCATTCCCTTTCATGGCACGAGGTGGATTATACGCATTAGCTATAAATGGTTGTAAATTGCTGATCGTTTTCCTCAACCGTGCCAAAAAAGACCAAATTAAAAGGATTACGTTCCAAGAAATGCCTTTAGCTTAGTGAATAAGAGATGAAAAATGTAATCCTTTCCGTTCTCTTTACTATTGAGAATACATAAGAAAATAATCCCATCACATCCTCATGCACAAAGCAGCTTCTACACTCTCGTCTTTCCTGGTATTTTGCTGGAACTCTTTACAGACATGATGACCCGAGAAAGGGTATGCAATGCTCCTATCTCATCCGTGGCCTCAAGTGCGAGTATGTGAGTGCGTGTGTGTGACGAGCAAGTGAAGGATGGGTGAAATGAAACACTAAGGGGTGGTTCCTTGGCTGTGTATTAGTGACACCAGAAGGAGTACAAGAACTGTGCAGTTGTAGTAATGAGGTAAACTTTGAACTGATTCAGAATAGTTGCTAAAATCAGCTTCATTATTGAGGGAAGCACCTAAAGGATTAAATCTTCTCACGCCCAAAGGTGAGGTGATGCCGTCAAGGTCATAACACGTGCGAGTATCAAATGTTTTCTCCACGCTAGACCTTCCTGCACTTATTCTTACTACTATTATTATTATTAGTTATTATTATTACTATTATTATTATTATTATTATTATTATTATTATTATTAATTATTATCATTAGCATCGTTAGTGTCATCATCAACATTCATACTGATAATATCGTTATAATCATTAATATTATCACTAACTGTTATAATAATCATTCAATAGTATCGGAGGAGCAACAGCAAGAAGAAATGATGATGATGATGATGATGATGATGATGATGATGATGATGGTAATGGTGATGGTGATGATGATGATGATGGTGATGATGATGATGAGTAGGAGGAGCAGGAGGAGGAGGAGGAGGAGGAGAGTGTTGGTGGTGGTGGTAGTGATGATGATGATGACGATGATGATGATGACGATGATGACGATTATGATGATGACGATGATAATGATGACAATGATGATGAAGACGATGATGACGATGGTGATGATGACGGTGATGATGATGATTATAAAAGAGGAAAAGAAGGCGGAGAAAGACTATGAAAGAAGACAAATCAAGATGAGCACATGAAAGCAACTATCTCGCCATGATGAACTTGTGCTGCACTTACCCAGACAACCACTGCAACATCACCAATACTTTCCCGCGGGAGGAGGCAAACACACCACAAGACCACACCTGCCTAGAGTCCACTTATACTTTCCACCACCTTGCTGTCTCCTATGCAGTTCCCTCGCATGTAGTTTATAGACAGCAAGATGTAGTCCAGCATATATTCTCTTTATAAGGCACAACAGTATCTATTCGACTCTTCCCATGTTGCATTTGATCACGGTGTCGTGCTCCTAGAAAAAATAAATAAATAAATCGACGTATATTTGTTGCAATATTGTAAATGTTTCAGTTTTTATTTATATATCTTTTTTTTTAAGCACAATAATGTTTTTGTCGCTGCACATTCAGCCCCGGGATTAAATTACCAGCGCACAAATGGAAGCGAGATCAATGTATCGCTGAAAGATAAATGAGGGATTTTCAATAACAAATGTCACTGAGGTTTACGTATGTGCATCTCTCTCTCTCTCTCTCTCTCTCTCTCTCTCTCTCTCTCTCTCTCTCTCTCTCTCTCTCTCTCTCTCTCTCTCTCTCTCTCTCTCTCTCTGTGTGTGTGTGTGTGTGTGTGTGTGGGTAGGTGGGTGGGTGGGTGTGTGTGTGTGTGTGTGTGTGTGTGCCATATCGGAAAGAACTATTAATAAATATAGAAAATTCCTCTATCTAATCTCCAATCTTGATAAATGGAGATTTCGATTAAAAACAACATTAATTTTACAGATCTGTTTACAAATATAAGCCCTTTCCTGGCTAAACACCATTCATCTCAACAGGGGAATGAAAAGATACAAAACGCACATGAACTGGTTCTAGAAACGCGGAGTCATGTTCAAGAAAATCAAGAGGCAAGACTGAGAAAGAAGACGAGGTAGAAGTGACGGTGTCTTGGTAAGTCGCTGTTAACGAGCTTCGAAAGTCTCTGGAAGGGACAGATCTAATTTCAGGCACCAAAGGGTAGCACTGAAGTTAAAAAGATGTAAATGAGACAAAGAGAATGGACGAAGGAAAACTTAAGTAGAAAAAAAATGTTGATGATTTTCATGTCTGAATAGAAGCTGAAAGCAGGCGGGAGAGAGAAGCAAATCAGTATCTTTGTGTCATTATAAGGTATATATTTCAAAGGCTGGGTTTGCGGCGACCATTGCTGCTTCATGTATCTTGGTAAAACATGGGACTAAAATGTCATAAGAACAAGAAGAAATAAGGAAAGCTGCAATAAGCCGTCAGGCCTACACGTGGCAGTCCCTTTACGGTTATTAGCGCAGGAGTGTTAGGGAGCAGAAAGGAGTCCAAAGTACATAGGGGAGAGGTAACGATAGCATTGATTGTGAACTGCGACACGGGACATAAGAGGCTCGGGAAGAACAACAAAGGCAAAGGATTATCAGCTTTCATAAATCCAATCAGTAATAGAAGGTTAGATTGTTAAGCTCCACATTCGCAAATGTTAGAAGCTTCATCATCTGCTTGGGCTATTCTCTCGAGATGCCCAACTGGTGACTTGGGACTTGAAGTTCTCAGGAAACTCATATAAAGAGGTCGAGGTGCCCTGAGTCACAAACTGCATCATTGCATGGAAGAGGAGGGAGTCATTCTAATATTCTAGGACTTGAGAGTCGGACCTTCAGCTACCTTGATGTGATGAGGTCGACACTGTTTCATTTCTATAAGACACCGCTTACCCTGCCCTTGTCAGTCCTTGAACTGCCGTGGTACTCGAGCCGTTGCTCGGGTGTTCCATTAAAATAAATCGAACCTGACTTACGTCGTTCCTGTGTCACTTTTGCAGACTCCACATCATTGCAAGGTGGTGCTCTGATGTCTAATGGCGCCATACGACGTCGTTGCTGTGATGCAAAAAGTGTCTTTCAACGGCACCAGCAAAAGAAAAAAAGTCTATAATGTAAAAACAATCAGTCAATGCCATTAAAGAGATAGTCAATCAATAAAACATTTATAAATAGAAAACAACATATTTACACGCAGATCAATCTCTACGAAAAAGTTACAACGTAAAAGAGTACCGATGAAAAATCAACGCTTTCTTTCGGTTCTGACTTAGATTTCAAATATTCAGACCTCGCAAAAGATTTAGTCAGCAAGCTTAGGGGCTTAGCCAGCTTGGGATACGGATGAGGGGAGAGAAAATGGCGCAGAATAGGAAGAGGAAGCACAATTGTATTATTTTTCTCTTCAAATTATTCATATATTATATATATATATATATATATATATATATATATATATATATATATATATATATATATATATATATATATATATATATATATATATATATATATATATATATATATATATATATATATATATATATATCATAATGGAATGATGGCCCACGAATGTGAAATTAAATCTCAGATCAACGGAAGGGCAAGAATTAAGACTGGAAGAGACTTAGAGAGACCATCCTGGCTACACACACACACACACACACACACACACTATCACCAGCAAAACAAACCAAACGAGTGAAAAAAAAAAAAATTCAAACCATTAAACTTTGAGCACGTCACAAGTGGAAAGGAGACACCCATTCAAACTTTCACAGCCTCGCTTCCAAAACACTAAACTTAACATAACACCTGCCCATTATGGAAAGATTTAAACTGAAAGCCGTTCTTCCTCTTTAGGAAAGGTTACCCGTGTTATCCTCCTCGGATTTCAGACAGAGGCTAGGAAGACTTCAAAACGCTGCATCGTGATAACGTCAACTTCGTGACCCTGAAGGAAAATTAAAGAGAGAGAGAGAGAGAGAGAGAGAGAGAGAGAGAGAGAGAGAGAGAGAGAGAGAGAGAGAGAGAGAGAGAGAGAGAGAGAGAGAGAGAGAGAGAGAGAGAGAGAGAGAGAGAGAGAAGAAGAAAGAAATCCATTAGCCGGTTATAATAAAGATGAACGGTAAAATAATTTCATTCCGTCTCGTGTTTCCCTTTCATTTTTCTCCATCATCTCTCTCTCTCTCTCTCTCTCTCTCTCTCTCTCTCTCTCTCTCTCTCTCTCTCTCTCTCTCTCTCTCTCTCTCTCTCTCTCTCTCACACACACACACACACACACACACACACACACACACACATGAAGGTCTTCCTCTTCTCTCCTTTCTCTGATCCAGTTATTCATGGACGGCCCATCATCCATTCATGTGTTGACGTCGCCTTTCATTTCGCTGGTCGATGTAGTGACCCAGTTCCTACATCTCCCGACACAAACTCAAAAATACAGTGAAATACTTAAGTGCCTCCTCCTGACGTCACGACCACAACCCTTGCTTACCGCTATAATACGCTGCTTGGAACTGCGTACAAACATAGATATACACACAAGTAATTCAAGGTGAGTTTGTCCAGGTAGATTAAAGCAGACTGAGAGGTTATTAAAGGACGATTCACTTAGCCTTGTATTCGTAACCATTTGTTCTCTCATAAGGAGTGTTTTGAAACGCCACAGAAAAAGAATACACGACTTACCAAGGATGTCTCTTCGACAGACATTGCAGAATTCTTGTTAAATTATCTCTAAAATCCTTGAAAACCCCAATGCTTTCCAATACAACCTGCTAAAAGTTGCCGATATAAAACACTGAAACGTCTAAGAACACTAATTATCTCATTTTAGCGTTACCACTGCTTAAAAAAAAAGAAGTTATTCCAGTATTTAACAGAAAAGATAGATAGACTACTCATATGGGAGGAGTGATGGTAGGAGGAAGGTAAGTAAGGTAGTAGTAAGTGAAGGGAGGCCTTTGAAAAGAAAGAGAGAGAGAGAGAGAGAGAGAGAGAGAGAGAGAGAGAGAGAGAGAGAGAGAGAGAGAGAGAGAGAGAGAGAGTGTGTGTGTGTGAGTGAGAGAGAGAGAGAGAGACTGTAGTGACCACTGTAAATATTCTGTAGTTACCATTGTAAATATCCATTTTTCATAGCCATGACTTTCTTCCACTGAACTTGCTTACACGCAAGTGTTCAATAAAATATGTATACATATCCAATATATATATATATATATATATATATATATATATATATATATATATATATATATATATATATATATATATATATATATTGGACCAGGCTGCACCTAATCCAGTATACACTAACTAAAACCTTAAAGGATCATCGTTTACACTCGTCTTTTAATAACAGGAACGACCACTAAATCATACGCAACGAGGACATCACAGAACAATACAAGTGTATGTGTTCTCTCTTAGTCTCCCTCCCCGTACCTCCGCGCCCTGAGTCGTCAGGGGAGGATGTCTGCGTGTTAGCTGGCGTCGGGTCGACTCACCTGACATCCTTCCGTGTTAGCACAGCCGTTGCCCTCCCCAGGCGAGGGGTGTAGTCATACCAGGACGTCTTCAGACTACCGGCTGCGAGGGATGGGTTGAGCGTCTGCCACTGCGCCCTGCGTCGTGGTTTTGTTTGGATTCCGGTCCCTTCTACAATTCACGAGGGGTACCAGCTAGATGTGAGCCGCGCGAGGCAGCACCATGCGGTACGGACAGTGGTACGGACAGGGGACCTGAGGAGACATAGCATCGGCGTTACTGTATATTGAAAAAGCATCGGCGTTACTGTATATTGGAAAATACCAATAAAATATAGCTACGCTAATGAGTTATAATAGAATATAGCAATGACGGTCTGCACGTCATCTTTTATCCTTCTATTTTGCTTCGTCACTTAACCCAACCTATTATCTTCCCCTAGTTTCTTCTTATTTTCCCCAACTGTCTATCCCCCTTCCATCCATCCATCCATACTTAACACACTGATACAACACACTGTGAGAAGCAGCAATAAAATTTAACTTCCAATTTTATTCAACCCTGCGATGGAGCCGAGGACACTGCTAGGAGACAGCGACAGAGATGAGACGACAGTTGGAGAAGGAATAAGAGCCAATAATGTTCAACGCGTTTAAACGATTTCCTCTCATAAGAACTTCAACCCTCCCCTTCCGGTGATAACGAGGCTGGTGGTGTTGACGAGCTGACGAAGGCGTGATCCAAGAGTTTCCAATTAGAACACGAGCATCATAATACACTTTTTTTTTTATATACTATATATAGCCTGCAGCGAGTGATTAAGTTGCTACATGCCTTCCCGCTACGCTCGAGGTACTGACGCGGCTTATCCAAAACACCTCGCACAATGGTAGCATAGAAAGTGTCTTTTTGATGCCGTAAATATACTGGTGAGAAGAGACTGGTAGAGGCTCACCTTACACGAGGCACCGGCGGCACAAAGAGCAGTAACCCGACGATATGACGAAGAGAGACGTGGAAAAGGTTTAAATTTTAACACTTTTAATACATGAGTTGAAATTATTTTACTGACAGTACCAAGAAAAGATGTCCGCTATCCGCTGATCGGTAAAAAAAAGGCAAAAGTGTGCACACACACACACACACACACACACACACACACACACACACACACACACACACACACACACACACACACACGACTTCTCTTAACTTTCCTCCTACTTTTATCATGACTGAGTCTGTCTTTTTTTTCAGCGGTTGCTTCAAGTAAGTATAATTTTTTGCCCAACTCTAGTTCCATTTTGTCAAGTCACAAAAAAAAAAAATTCTTAACGACTTAACACATTTAGGAAAAAATGGGGACGACCAGAACTTACGTAAAAAGCATAAAATAGTGAAAGATAAGTCAATGAAAGAGAGAACGAGATTGGAGTTTTGGAGTAATTGGTGGAGAGAGAGAGAGAGAGAGAGAGAGAGAGAGAGAGAGAGAGAGAGAGAGAGAGAGAGAGAGAGAGAGAGAGAGAGAGAGAGAGAGAGAGAGAGAGAGAGAGAGAGAGAGAGAGAGAGAGAGAGAGAGAGAGAGAGAGAGAGAGAGAGAGAGAGAGAGAGAGAGAGAGAGAGAGAGAGAGAGAGAGAGAGAGAGAGAGAGAGAGAGAGAGAGAGAGAGAGAGAGAGAGAGAGAGAGAGAGAAAGGAAAGGAAAGGAAAGCAAAAGGAAAGGAAAGGAAAAGGAAAGGAAAGGAAAGGAAGGAAATAATAGGAAAGGAAAGCAAAGGAAAGGAAAGGAAAGCAAAGGAAAGGAAAGGAGAAGAAAGGAGAGGAGAGGAGAAAAAAGGAGAGGAGAAAAAGGAGAAAAAGGAGAAAAGAAGAAAAGAAAGGAGAGGAGAGGAGAGGAGAGAAGGAAAACAAACCATCAAAGCGAACATTCACACGAAGAGGTAAAACTATGATGAAATAGGAAGCATGCACTACAACTACTCCTGACCTCAGTTCTAATCTCTTTCTCAGCGGCCTTTGACCCTGCGTTGTATTATTCCCCTCAGCCCGGGACACAGGGGCACTGAAGCATCCAGGTTTCCACAGTTTGCCTTCCCCAGGTACCTATTTCATCGACCCGAAGGAGAGATGAAGAGCTGGGTGAGCCGTGCGCCGCCTGCCACAGCCTGGATTCAAAGCGGTGCCAGAGGATTCTTAGGCAAGCGCGCTGACCGTTGCACCGCGAAGACGCTACGCAAAAAAATGAAAATATATGGCTAGCAAGAAAATTTCCAGCGTCAGAGAGAGAGAGAGAGAGAGAGAGAGAGAGAGGCGCACTTCATCAACATTAAGTACAGGTAAGAGGTGTCAGTATTGATCGGTGTGAATCTGCAGCATGTCTCCCTTGTCGTGGGACTCTATCTGTCCATCGCCGTGTACTGTGAGACCACTTTCTTCTGCGTCTTGTATCTTATATATTGTGGTTAGAAAGGAGGGAGGAGAAGGAGGAGGAGGAGGAGGAGGAGGAGGAGGAGGAGGAGGAGGAGGAGGAGGAGGAGGAGGAGCCAGTAGGTACAACAACAACAACAACAACAACAACAACAACAACAAAAACGCTACCACCAACAACAACAACAACAGCACCACCACCACCATCACGACCAGCACCACCACCAACAACAACAATAAACCAATCAACAAATCAACCAACTAACAAACAAACAAACAACAATAATAACCAATACAAAACACAAAATAATTAATGATAACAAATGGAAAACAAAAGCAGACATCAGTCATTCCCTTCCGTTCCAGAATCAAAGATAAATAAAATAAAAAATAAATAAAAAAAACATATATAATATTTGCCAGCTAATGGAGTTGTCTTTGCATGTAAATGAATGCTAGTGACGGTGTTTATCACAACCTCAATTTCCAGGTAAATATATACATTTATAAAAACATGTACGTATGGTAATAATGAATAAATGAGTTGACAAATATGACATATTATTATGAGGACTATTGAGAAATCAATATATCTCAAAATCTATAATGTTACAAGTTGTCACTCTCATAACAAATTAATTAATTTCTGGACATTTTTTCTTTTTTGCTTATATATATATATATATATATATACTCGTATATATATATATATATATATATATATATATATATATATATATATATATATATATATATATATATATATATATATATATATATATATATAATATATATATATATATATATATACATATATATATATATATATATATATATATATATATATATATATATATATATATATATATATATATATATATATATATATATATATAATTTTTTTTTATCACATCTTGCGGTTCTTGGTATGATTACTTTCGTTCAGTCAAGGGTGTCAATGCTCTAAAGTTTGGCTTAAGTTTCCTACTTTTGATATGAAAATGAAGACCAATTTTCATCTCAGGCGAAAAGCAAAAATGAATAAATAAACAAATAAAATTACCAAAGTTTGTTTATGAAAGTGATGCAATCTTATACTCTTATTCAGTGTGGGTGGTGACGTGCACCAAGCCACAATGTGCAGTATCCCGCTTTGACCATCCCGCTAACCATCAGGTCTCTTTACCACATCACTCCAGCTCTTAATCTCAGAACAGATCGCGCGGACAGCTGAGTGATGTGTCTGGATAATATTTGTATAATCAGGGACATAAGTTGATAAATATGTCACTCTTATTTCCACTGTGTGTAGAGCTTTTCCTCAATCTTGTGTCCTCTGAACGACTGCGAATCAGCCAGGTCTCATGTTGTTAAGGTTGTCAACTCACCTAGTGATTAAAGATTAAGGAAAAACGCTATAAATAATGGAAATGAATGCGTAACGTTACTCTACGTTTGCTCATGACTGCATCTCAAGTTCTTGCGTATTTACCATTTCCCAAGAAGATTCCATTTTTAGGCAAGGCGGATTAAAGCAAAGACCTGGTGCCTATATCTGTGTGGACGAAAGAAAAAAAAAATCCATGAACACTTCACAACTACGCGATTTTTTTCCATAATCACCTTTAACATATACTTCTTTTTTTTTTGTATCACAGCCCCACAAACAGTTCTGCAGCCCAGGTTAGACACATTAACATACTATTCATCCTCTGTGTATGTCCAGCTAAACATTTTTCTAACAGTATTATCAACATTTAAAAGGACAACCATAGCAATAAAACAGTAAACGAGCGTAGCAATATCATAGCTACTCTGTCTGACAGTTCCCTTCTCGTCTGACAGAGAATTGATAATCCTTAAACCTTCCTTTGTTTTTATGGATAACCGTTGACATCAGAAACTCCAGCTTCCTTACACCTTCGTTTCCTTCTTACAAAAATCAATGACACAATCCCTCTGGTCTTGAAAATACAGTCCGTAAGCAACAATTTTCTTTTTTACTCACTCAGTACTTAATTTAAAAGGAACAGCTCACCTGTTTTAATGAGAGTAGATACATCAGCTCTCGTGATCGTTGGGGTGACATGTTCTCACTCCTGGACTTCCTTCACAATCCCCAAACAGTAATGACAGGCGACACTTGGCGTTAATTCCAAAGAGTGCCACGCAACGGAAGTCAGCTATGATTAAAATTTTCTTTGTCTTATCGAGTAAACTGTTTCTTCATTCCCTTTTACTCTCAGTACGGATATTAAATGGAAGGGAGGAAAAGCAGGACGAAGGGAAAGACGAGAAAGAGGAGAAAGCGGAGGAAGAGGTGGTATGAGAAGCAGGGAGGAAGAGAAGGAGAATATATACACAGTTGAAGGAGGAGGAGGAGGAGGAGGAGGAGGAGGAAAAGATATAGAAAGAGAAGCATCAAAGGAGAAAGAGGAGAAGACCGAGCAAGATGACACTGGGGCTGTGCTAGCTGGATGCACAAGACGAAGAAACAAACTAAAAAAAAGTAAAATAAATAAGAAAATGCTGCAAATCATTCACCAGTACACTTGAGAGCAGACAGGTGAGAGCCAAAGGAGGGTGCAAGATAACAGTGCTCAAAGGATCAGGTTCAATGGAGGGCAGAATGGGGAAAGTTTCTGTATTTTTTCCCTTTCGCTGCAAAAATATTTCCTTCTCTTCCAGATACCCGCGAGATGGGGAGTGTGTGACTTTAATACTTCAATGTTTGCTGAAAAAACACGAGAAGCACTGAGATGTGAATAGGTTTCTTCCGTGTGTGTGTGTGTGTGTGTGTGTGTGTGTGTGTGTGTGTGTGTGTGTGTGTGTGTGTGTGTGTGTGTGTGTGTGTGTGTGTGTGTGTGTGTGTGTGTGGTGTGCGTGTGTGCGTGTGTGTGTGTGTGTGTGTTTAGCGGCTTACAGAGAAATGGCCAAGTAGTGAAGTAAGGATCCCTAGGTAACCCTGGTGACGCCATTCACCTGTGGATTAATGAAATCTTGTGAGGGGACACCAACACACACCTGACACAAGACACTTTCCGAGTATCGCTAACATATCTATTCCTTCTTCTCTTAGTGTTACTTCATGACAACACTAACCGCAGTAATTTAATGCCTGACACAGGTTTATCTCAATGGGGAGTTTTCGGAACTAAACAGCAAGATGTCGTTGCTGCTCATCTAACTGTAGAAACGGGAGCTAAAATACTGTTGTAGTAAATCCCAGGTGAGTAAAGATGCATAGAACATTGATCATCATGATACTATTGAAATGATGTATCGACTTTTCAGTATACGGTATGGATAATATTGAGAGAATGTGGTCAAGTAAATTTTTTTTTTTGTGTGACTATCGAGTAAACTGCTAGCATTATCTTAAATAAAGCATATTACAAGTATAAAAACTATTGATTTGGACAATGAAAAAAATAAAAAATTACACTGTACTATATAGTATGACACAACCTACTCAGTAACATCGTGATATACGGCTCTAGTTTTTCTTTTTTTTTTTTGGTGTGGATTTTAGCATCCCTCTCACGAGGCGAGCGACAAGGCAAACTAATCGAGAACCAAAACAAACATCTCTCAAGCGATCCTGCTGCTGCTGTAGTGTCCAGTTACCGTAATCCATTGCTTAGGGCGTAGTGGAGATGGGCACCGCAGCAACATTCAACTTCTTGTCCAACAACGTGTTTCTTAAGTTCAACCAGCGCGGCCGAGTCAGGTGTTTGTTTTGGTTAGAGATACAGCATTACTATCGCCAGGACACTCGAGTTGCCATTTTTTTTTTTTTTAAATTGCCGTTTCCATAAATTAGGAAGGAGATCTATATAATTTGGACTTTTGACTGTCACAGACAAGTTGCCTTTATGTTTACTGTCGTCTAGATTAAGACGTTTCCTATCAAGAGTGTATTCATTTGGAGATCTTAAGATGACCAAATAAATCTAAATGCCGATTCACTAGAAAATCAACTTATATACATTTGTTCATGAAAAGAGTTTCATTTTACTTGTGTTGCTACTTAGAAGGGATTACGTAGGAAAAATATATTATATAAGCCCATTGCATCTTCATGTTAATAGAATAACACTGATAGGTATATCTGATATTGCTTGTATGTGAGAGAGGAGTTTGTGTCTGTGCTGCCACCTGGTGACAACCACTAGTTCTGAAAACTCCCCATTCTACACTTCACGTAATAATTATTTACTTTTTTTTTATGTAAGAAAGGTTCTGGTTAACGACAAAAAAAAAAAAAAAGGCGGCAGAAAAGTTCCACTAAAGATGCCAGTTCCAAAACAGAAATTGTTCAAAAAGAATATAAGAAATTACGAGAAGTGTCTTCAAACCTCCTTCCTTGAAAAAGTTTGTCATAGACAGCCGGAAATACAGAAACAGCGTAGGTTTTAACTTGGTTGAGCTAATGTGGTCCAACAGCAGGCCAGCGGGCAACGAATGGCCCGTGAGTTGACTCGTTGTGGCCCCGCGAACGTTCTTACTTAATATACTGCTTAATTTTATATGCAAAAATAAAATATTTGTAATAGATACATAGATAGATTGATAGATAGATAGATAGATAGATAGATAGATATATTATTAGTAGTGGTCCTCAACTCGTGTCAAAATGGCCCACAGTGTTGGAAAAGTTCAGCTAAGCCCTGGGTGTACCACAAGCATTATTCCATCCTGGCTGGTCATGTGCTGGACTGACGCGTGATAATGACCACTGGACAAGGAAGTGCCAGGTAATCCAGGTGAAGTATGGGTAAAAGATCGGGTGACAACATTAAACAGCAACAAAAAGTCCTTACAGTGTTGAATAGCATTGATATCAAATGTGGTGATATTTACTCTGTGTGTGTGTGTGTGTGTGTGTGGTGTGTGTGTGTGTGTGTGCAAATTAATGTACACGTAAGCGTTTCTCGAAGCAAAACTGCAATCCATCACACACAGAGGTTACACCCTTGCCTGCAGCCAAAAGAATAACGAATCTAACAGGTAAAATATTTTTGCTTAATACAGCTATACTCAGCCAGCTTCTGACGATTTGCTGACAAGAAAAATACAGAACATATAAACATATATTGCGCTATCTGCAAAAAAAAAAAAAAAAAAAAAGTTAATTAGTACACAAGCGATATCTCTACATACGACGTGATGTTTTTATGAGATTTTTTGTTATACAGTCTCGAAATATCTTGAGTGTGTGAATACAGAGAGTTCTTTTAGTGTGTGTGTGTGTGTGTTGTGTGTGTGTGTGTGTGTGTGTGAGTAGTGTGTGTGTGTGTGTGTGTGTGTGTGTGTGTGTGTGTGTGTGTGTGTGTGTGTGTGTGTGTGTGTGTGTGTGTGTGTGGTGTGGTGTGTTGGATGCACCAATTTCTTTCCATGCCATAAATTAAGAATGTCAAAAGATAGTGACCTCTCCTAGACGCAGGGCACCACACACATATGTGGAATCCAGGAATGTTGTTTATGAATAAAGTCAGGCCTCTAATACGAGTAACTATTCCCTACTCAAAGAAAGCGTTCATCCCTGACTTTTCCATTCCTCCCTTGCGTCACACAAAGGAAGTCAGGCAATTACGGCTGCTCACTCAACTACTTGATACATAGGCAGTAATGCTCGGCTCTCAGCCTTTAGGTGAAGAGTTCGTCCTTGGCTTGCGGCAGTTTCTCATAAGAGGGATTGCGCTCTCTCTTGCACCGCTTGCCAGGGACAATGTGTCACATGCGCAGTAGTATTCGACTCGTGGCATCAAGGTTCAATCGCATTCTCAACTTACGGCAACTTCTGGTAAGATGCGTTGCGTTCTCTCCTAACGCTTGCCAGTGTTATATAAACTCGTTGCTGTGGCGTCATAGCAATAAGGTTTTCATCTTCCTATTCCCTGTCGTCAGTGACAAAGATGGTTTTCCTAGAAATAAGTTTGTTGTAGTGACCATTATGAGAACACAGTAAACATGAGGTGCTGGCATTGGAGCGTCATGTAACAACGTGGGGTGATGGTAGCGTCACTTGACAAGCGCTCTTGTCGTGCTGGAGGGCAACGAGAGGGAAATAATAAGCCTTTCGGTGTTGTGCGCTACCTTTGTGTAGTGACGCGCTTTCCTCCTTACCGAATCATAAAAAGTCAAAATTCTCTCTCCCCTTTATTGTTTGCTTGATAAATCTGTAACCGGAAAATTCTTAGTGAAGGAAATTATGGTTTGGAACATAAAACAGTCGCCCCTTCACGCTGCTGTGTTCACCTCGCAGATTTATGTTCAAGGACAAAGGGAACGGATATTAGGAAGGGAACAAAAGCAGCACAGGATGTTTTTCTTGTTCCAGGTCTTTCGTTCGAGAAAAGCGAGACATGTGGTCTGGTGATGCGTGCTTTAACTGATGGTCGATGTCCGAATACTATCAAGGTATTCTTAGATTACTAAGTCAAAACATTCTATCTTTTTTCGTTCTTTTTTTCCATCAGCCTTCATACGTGTACTGCAGGACGAGGCCTTCTACACTGTGTTGTTGAGATTAAGACACACCAACATGAAAGGAGATACGCCAAAATTGTCTTCATACAGCCATGGATTCAAACCCGGGACTTCTTGCTTGTTCGCAGCCCACGCTAACCATTGTACCGCCAGCCAGCCTGCTTCTTGTACCTACTCTGAATCAACACTTCCATGCGTGTCCTTCAGCCTAAATCGAACATCTGTGAACAGAAGATCAGATTCCGTTCATTTGTACTTTCCTCTTTATCGCGCAGCTTTGTTCACTGACATGCATATGATTCGCGTTGAGTGGTTGCGATGGTGCAGCATTTTATAATACTCAACCATGAACTTGACCAGTTGTCCCCTCCAGCTCTAGGACGCCCACTTCAAGAGGTACGCACACTTATATTTAATAAAAAGCACATGTGGGTACATAAAACACGTCCATATTTCTCACACCAACAGATTATAAAAATCCGTCTGCTATTATCACACGCCTGGTGCAACGCACGGTACAGGTGAGGTGTCGCTTGCATCACTTAAGTACAACTACATCTCGAGAGCTTGATGACGTCTTTTATTCCAGTTTGTTCCAGTTTTCTATTGACAAATTAAGGAATATTCCATGCGGCTTACATTTATGTCGATAGAGTTTTATTTTACACTTTTTTTTTTACCGAAAAAGAATTATATTGTGCATTTGAAAAGGGATAAAAAAATATTTTCCACAGTGCGTACAATTTAATGCCCACAAAAGTGATCACTTAATCTATTCAATAATACAGATAATTTTTAAAACTCTATGAAACATTCGATTGTTAGTCGACACACACACACACACACACACACACACACACACACACACATACAGACACATACATACACACACACACACACACACACACACACACACACACACACACACACACACACACATACAGACATACACACACACACACACACACACACACACACACACACACACACACACACACATACAGACAGACACACACACACACACACACACACACACACGGAGAGAGAGAGAGAGAGACACATAGACACATACACATACACACACACACGCACACGCACACACACACACGGAGAGAGAGAGAGGAGAGAGAGAGAGAGAGAGGAGAGAGAGAGAGAGAAAGAGAGAGAGAGAGAGAGAGAGAGAGAGAGAGAGAGAGAGAGAGAGAGAGAGAGAGAGAGAGAAGAGAGAGAGAGAGAGAGAGAGAGAGAGAGAGAGAGAGAGAGAGAGAGAGAGAGAGAATGATTAATTCCAGACGATTTGTAAAAGCCGGAATATAAAAGTATTTTCTTTAACTTAATAAGAAATTCTAATGATATTCAGAATATCACAGTCCTGATGCCACAGTACTGAAAGTGTTAATTAATAGCAATTGCAAACTGTTGCGCTGGTCATATGCAAATATACTCATATGAATAATACAAAGTAGAACACTCAACTGAATGGATGCCATGTCCTGGCTCACAAATCTGCTTTTGCCTCCAAAACTACCAGAACAGAGGAGGGACTTGTTGAAACTAGCCAATGTGCAGTGGAATACCTACAGAGGACACACTAATCCAGTCTCTCCCTCGTGCAATGTAATTAAAATAGGAGATTAATTACATATAGAGATCAGAAACCAAAAACAGATATTTTCTACCTTGTATATTGATTAAACTGTCACCTGTAAGTTTATTTATTCATCATTGTCAATATAGATAAAATTACTGAGCGTGCAGCTGGAATATACATTAGCCTTTTCACTGCTGTGGACTTCTTTTAAAACTTAGACCACCGTAAATTAATGTTTGCATGGCCATAGAAAACAAAGGAGTAGAGACTTGACTTTGTTTCCTAGGTAACATAACCATTTAAGATAAAAAGGGCTAGAATGTTGTAAATGATTACGAAAAGAGTTGTCTAGCACTAACAGGGTTACGTGTAATCATCCACTGAGTTCCTAGATTTCCACTCACCCAGCAGCTTAACTCGCAGTCTTTGTGTACAGGTGAAGATGTCAGCCGCGGATGAACAGGAAAGAAGAAAAAGCTAAATCTTCATAACGGGGCCGCCAGTGGGACAAGGTAGTAGATCTCTCTTCCTGGCCAATCAGGTGATAGAGGTGTGTGCCGACAATGACTTTACCTGTGGGACCTGTGACTCTCCCTCTCACTCTCACTAACGCACGCACACGCACTCACGCACGCACACACACACACACACACACACACACACACACACACACACACACACACACACACACACACACACACACACACACACACACACACACACACACACACACACACACACACACACACACACATACACACACACACACACACACACACACACACACACACACACACACACACACACACACACACACACATACATACACACACACACAGACACACACACACACGGTAGTAGTAGTGCTAGTGGTAGAAGTAGTAAGTAGTACTAGTAGTAGTAGTAGTAGTAGTAGTAGTAGTAGTAGTAGTTTATTGACAACAAACACAAGTAATACAAAAAATACACTCGTTTTTCTCCACACACACACACACACACACACACACACACACACACACAGACACACTCACACACACACACACACACACAGAACGCTTGCCTTCTGATCTTTCCAAAATTTCTGATTGGGGCAGAGCAAACTTAGTATTGTTCAATCCCTCAAAAATTCAATTCCTCCATCTGTCAATTCGACACAACCTTCCAAACAACTATCCCCTCTTCTTCAATGACACTCAACTGTTCCCCTCTTCTACACTGAACATCCTCTGTCTGTCCTTTATTTATAATCTAAATTAGAAATTTCACATCTTATCTCTAGCTAAAACAGCTTCTATGAACTTAGGTGTCCTGAGACGTCTCCGCCAGTTTTTCTCACCTCCCCCAGCTGCTAACTCTGTACAAGAGCCTTATCCGTCCATGTATGGAGTATGCTTAACATGTCTGGGGGGGTTCCACTTATACCGCTCTTTTAGACAGGGTGGAATCAAAAGCTTTTCGTCTCATCAACTACTCTCCTCTGACTGTCTTCACCCTCTTTCTCACCGCCGCAATGTTGCATCTCTTGCTGTCTTCTACCGCTATTTTCATGTTAACTGCTCTTCTGATCTTGCTAACTGCATGCCTCCCCTCCTCCCGCGGCCTCGCTGCACAAGACTTTCTTCTTTCTCTCACCCCTATTCTGTCCACTTCTCTAATGCAAGAGTTAACCAGTATTCCCAATTATTCATCCCTATCTCTGGTAAACTCTGGAACTCCCTTCCTGGTTCTGTATTTCCACCTTCCTATAACTTGAACTCCTTCAAGAGGGAGGTTTCAAGACACCTATCCTTCAGTTTTTGACCACCGCTTCGGACCCCATTCGGGACCGGCATCTCAGTGGGCTTTTTTTTTTATTAGATTTTTGTTGCCCTTGGAAGGTGCCCCTCCTACATAAACACACACACACACACGCACACACAGATCTTTATTTGTGGTCATACTGAAACTAGCAATGGTTAGTACATTCTCTCTCTCTCTCTCTCTCTCTCTCTCTCTCTCTCTCTCTCTCTCTCTCTCTCTCTCTCTCTCTCTCTCTCTCTCTCTCTCTCTGACTCACTTCTCCATTCTCCGTATCATAAAAAAATTCCCAGCAGTCAACACAATGCAACACTTGGTTATCATCCTCTGTTCCCCCAACCCTTGTCTTCACTCGCCTTGCCCCGGAACACAGCCACACACATCCATAACACAAGACTTGGCTAAAAGGAAGCGGCACGTGGATAAGTTGATAAGTGAGAAGCTATAGAATGACTTCCTGGTTTGCTCTTTGACGTTCGGGAGTCACTCTGGATATTGTTCGTCTCAGAAACTTAAAAGAATAACTGATATATATTTCCCCTCTCTCTTTCCTTCTCTGATATATTTTTTTTTATGTAGGAGGGACACTGGCCAAGGGAAACAAAATACAATAAAAAAAAAAAAAAAGACCACTGAGATGACAGTCCCGGAAAAGGGTCCAAAGCGTTCGAGGGAGAAGTGGGAAGAGAGAGAGAGAGAGAGAGAGAGAGAGAGAGAGAGAGAGAGAGAGAGAGAGAGAGAGAGAGAGAGAGAGAGAGAGAGAGAGAGAGAGAGAGAGAGAGAGAGAGAGAGAAGCACTGTCACTGATGTTGTTTGGCGCTGATTTGTATCTATAATAATGTGATTTTTTTTAAATCTTTACCGCAAAAACAAAACATGTTCTAGAACAAAAAATACCATGAGTTTCCTCTCTCTCTCTCTCTCTCTCTCTCTCTCTCTCTCTCTCTCTCTCTCTCTCTCTCTCTCTCTCTCTCTCTCTCTCTCTCTCTCTTCCTGTCTATCTTTCTGCTGCTTTCTCTTTAAACAAGACTCTCATTAAAACTCCCCTTTAGCAACACCTCGACTGCAGATCTTTTTAATTCCTCAGCTTCCAATGTTTCCTCTTTCATCTCACTTCTCAATTAACGTTGTGCACCACCCCGGCAGTAACAGTTCACTGAGTACACTTCGCCAGCTGACCTTTCTTTACTTTCAGCAGACGGGATTCTTACCACTGTCTCTGTCTTATGGCTCTAATTCTCTCCCGCCTCTCTCTGATAATAGATAAACATTTGCATGCAGTCTGTGTAATGAAATACTTGATTAAATGAAAGATTCACTTGATATTTTCTCCACTTTTCTCGTTTAATTTTCTTATTCTCTTTTTTTTTTTTTTTTGGCTGAAAACTTCTCTATTAACATTCAAATCGGATGAACCTTTTTTGACTTATTTATCTTACAACTAGATTCCGTCCCTTTCCAGCTTCACACGGGATTTTCAAGGTCATTATCATTTGTAGCTGACATAAGCACTTTTCGATTTAATGTACATGATTAATAACCAAGTACAGATTAACCATTTTTTTTTCTTTTTTCTTTACATTTTCATCTCACAGTGTCATTACGGCGCCTCCGGTGTTATCAGGGAGATTTAAGGCTACCATCTTTTGTGTTTAAGCTGAGTACATTTCATCGTGAGCAACGCAATCAAACGCTCATCTGCAGATAGCAAACTTTTTTTTTTTCCCCACATTTTTGTCTCATAAACTACATAATGTCCCCCACCAGGGATTTCCAAGGCCACTATCTACAGAATAACACGTCATTTACACTCAGCTGGAAATAAACATTCCTGCTTTTATGTCTTTATCTCTCATTTACTTACTCTCACGCTTGTGCTGCCTATTTCACTAATGCAACTGCTCCCCAGTACTGTTTCAGTCTTTCATTTCCTTTTCACCCTTGAACTCTTGAACT
>NC_087154.1:7002500-7005000 GCF_035594125.1 Scylla paramamosain
TTCCTCCTCCCAGCCCGCAGCAAACCACCACCTGTACCACCACCGCCACCACCTCCTTCACCTTCTAGTCTATCCCCCTTAAAGAGATCCCTCGCTCACACCTCAAGCCTCGGGAACAGTACACACCCTGGCGGCTTCACCTGTGTCTCTCGCTCTGCCCATCACCTTCCTCCGTCACGATAACCAACGAAATCAGTGATATTCTAATGACGTTTTATCTTGTTTCTTCTCAGGCGTGTCATCTTGGTCACTTTCAACCGTCTCTTGTGCAAGTTATTATTTTTTTTTTACAAGGGATGTTCTTGATTCTAGGGATGATTTAACAAAGATTCCGTAGCGTAAACTGGAGAAAGACCCTTAAGAATCCGATTAATTACCTCTATGGGCTTTGAAAATAGTCCTTATGAGAAAAAAAAAAAAAACTACAGTAGTGTTCCAAAATATGCACCACGCTAGTTTGACTTACACTTGGCTGGAAACAATGAAACTAAACTCAATATTTTTACTATGTAGTTGGTAGCTTTCCAAAACAAATATGTACGTAGGATATGATGAAAGTAAATATTTCTTATATTTTTTCAATCCAGAAATGTGTGATTATTATTCCAGCAGAGGTGTCAGTTTTCTGTGGCAGGGATTAAATGATATTCTCCAGCGTTACAAGAGAGAACGGGGAGCTGACAGTCCTTTCCATAACATAACTTACAACCACCACCACCACCACCACCATAAGTAGGAGCGTTCCATTTAATCACGGTGTTGCTTCTTAATATCCGTCTTTGTACACGCTGGCACCTCCACCACTGACGTCATTATTATGTATAACACGACACCACCACCACTACTAACAACAACAATAACAACACTAATACAACCACTACCACCTCCACTACCAACAACAAAGACAACACAACCACCACCACCACCATCACCACCACCGCTACCACTACCAACAACAACAACGAAAATAACAACAATATCGCCATCAGCTCCGCCGCCACTGCCACAACCGTCACCACCACAATAACAACAATCACTGACAAGCAACACAACACCTCAAGACACGTGTCCGGCACATGTACAGAACACGCTGGTCGAATATCATACCACCTGATGCTCCTGCTGCTGCTTTTGTTGTTGGTGCTGTTGTTGCCGCCTTCGTTACCTTTGTCCTTATTCGCTTTCAAGTAACTCATCACCTTTACACACACACACACACACACACACACTGTTGCTATTATTCCCAAATTCCCGATCACTTCCAGGATAAGTTATAGCAAGCCAGGCCCTGTTGCGCTCCACCCCGCCCTTCCTCTCCTGCACGGGGCGAGGTAGGCAGCCTCTCCCATCTGCAGTCCTCCACGCTCCCAGCCCAGCTCCTCTCGCAGACCCCTATTGATGAGCTTCGAGTATCTCTCTCTCTCTCTCTCTCTCTCTCTCTCTCTCTCTCTCTCTCTCTCTCTCTCTCTCTCTCTCTCTCTCTCTCTCTCCGTGTTAGATTTCGTAGGCTGATATTTTCTCTTTAATTTCATGTGTGTGTGTGTGTGTGTGTGTGTGTGTGTGTGTGTGTGTGTGTGTGTGTGTGTGTGTGTGTGTGTGTGTGTGTGTGTGTGTGTGTGTGTGTGTGTGTGTGTGTGTGTGTGTGTGTGTGTGTCAGTAAGTGTGTGTGTTTAAATTTGTGTCTCCCACCAATCACTTAATTAATGGACATACGAGTATAATGGAAAGATAAAAAATATATATAATCTGCATTTTATTCATTTATAGTAAATTATGTACAAAAATCGTTAGAAACATTCAGCGGGAGCAGACACCAAGGCAGCGGGAGACAGCAGCACACGAGGCCAGGAGGCAGAGCTCAGCTCGCCTGTCGAGGCAGACATGATAAGGGAAGGCCACTTTGAAAGCTGGCGACCAATTAGTACCCACCGGAGACAATAGAAGACAACTCTAACACCCCGGGCGACATGTGGTCAGCCCTGGCCAGCCGCACCCGACAACGGGCACAGCTATCAGCCAAACAATATATTGCTGCACGTCATCTGCCCGTCCACACTTAGGGTGTGTTCTGCAGGTGAGAAAATAGAGACTTTAAATCTATGTCCTACGTTATAGCTCACGCCATCTCTTGGCATGAGATGAGCACAACAATACACCGCCAGCATAACACCTGCACAGCAAAATGATCTTATCGCCATTAAATCTTTCCAGAAGATACAGGCATAAATCACTTCACAAACTCCACCGCAGCTGAGCCGCAAGACAAGCACTCCCCCATCGCGTGTCACAGGCACGCGATGAGTAAAAATACCATCACCACTCCATGGCATTCGATGTGTCGTCACACGGCCGCGAACGGTCCATAAAACATGCGTTGCTTGAAAAGCACGAGTTCACGCACCACCAAAGTTCATCTTGTCCACTGCCTTGGGCGGGCCGCCGGGTCCGCCTCGGCTGAAAATCAGTAGGCCAGCCCCAGATACCTGGTGGAGCACTCGAT
>NC_087154.1:7015000-7017500 GCF_035594125.1 Scylla paramamosain
GAAAACACAAGGCAATGAATAAAATAAACCTCATTATTCTTCCTGGACGCAAGCCTCAAGGGGAATGAACTTGCCAAGGTAATAGAAAAGAAAAAGAATACAGACTTCAAATAAAAATTGACTATTCACAAAAAATAAGGATTCAGTGTGTTATGATCATAATGTTACGAGCATAATCACAAATATGAGAAGTAATTAATAACTAAATTGACAAAAAATAAATAAATATATAACTGCCGGTAAAAATGTCTATTTTTCATTCGGTTAGTTTTACTAATGAGCTTGTAACTTTTTTTGTGAAGAATGCAAGTCTTTAATTGCACAGGTCGTTCGTATTTTTTACTTTAATTTTCAAAAGCTACAATAATAGAAAGCTTGTCTTCATATGAGCAGCGGTTCAATGTTTTACAACTTTAATGAAGTCCTTTAAACTAGAAAGAAAAAAAGGTAGAAAGTAGATGGAAGGTTACAGAAAAGTATATAAGAAAAAACACCTCTAAATAAAAGTATACAAAAACGTTTATTACATCTACAGAAAAGAATAACGTTGAGCAAGCAAAACAAACCCACCGAGAAATACACCGAGCACTCAGTTTCTGAAATACTCTAAATAGAACAGACTACGAAAAAGCAAACAAGAAAGACATTATCCCATACATAAAAAAAGAAAATACTGATGGGACAAATTTCCCTCTGAGAATTACACCTGTCCCTAATAAATAAAATACCTTAAATAAAGGAGACGTTATGAAAAAAAAAAAGCAACACTATCTTATACACAGAAAAATAAACAAAAATTCACACCAAGAATTACATCTGTCCTTAATAGACAAAATACTTCAAATATAAACTTACGGAAAATTATAAAAAAAAAGCAAGTCATTACCTCACCACACCAATCACTAAATGTATCCAAAAGAACCACCAAAAATAAATCAGGAGACAACCTTACTCACACCTTCCCCAGCCATTAACCCGCAAGATCTGAGGACCCACATTTCTGTTACTCAGTACTGAGGCCTGGCCAGAACAAGACGCCACTAACTCCAATCAAGATAAGGTGATCCGCAGTACACCGATGACTGGCGGCCTCTACTGGAACTTATCAAGGCAGGTGGGTGGATAATGCTTCAGAGAGAGAGAGAGAGAGAGAGAGAGAGAGAGAGAGAGAGAGAGAGAGAGAGAGAGAGAGAGAGAGAGAGAGAGAGAGAGAGAGAGAGAGACTTGACTAACTGATTGACAGCCATATAGACAAACAGTATGTTGTAATATTGTTAATTGTTTGAGATACTTGGTGTTTTATTCATTGTTTCACGTATGGATTCAAACTAGTAGAGTTCTGAGACTGTTGTAAGCTCAGGAGGCAGTTCAGCTCCAGCCATGGAAAGGCTACCACCACTTGTCTCGACAATGACAACCTACCAGTCGCTGCCTGAGTTTTTACGTTGTCCTGAGTCAAAGTTATTACACGTACAGACAAACAAACAGGAAAACAGACTGACTTATTTAGTACATGACATATTGATTGACTGACACATAAACGGGCGGCGATACACAGACAGACGGGCAAAGAGAAGCAGAGAATGAAACTGGAAGAGACAAACAAACAGATAGAGGAAGAAAAAGATGGATAAAGACAGACAGGGAGAAACGGATCGACTGACTGGTTGACAGAGACAGACGAGCAGATACTGACATATACATGACAGAAAGACGGAAGAGAAGAGAGAGGGCAAAGAGAAAAGATTAACATAGACAGAAAGACAGAAGAAAGGAGAGAAGGCAAAGAGAAAAGATTAACATAGACAGAAAGACAGAAGAGAGGAGAGAAGGCAAAGAGAAAAGATTAACATAGACAGAAAGACGGAAGAAAAGAGAGAGGGCAAAGAGAAAAGATTAACATAGACAGAAAGACGGAAGAAAAGAGAGAGGGCAAAGAGAAAAGATTAACATAGACAGAAAGACGGAAGAGAAGAGAAAGGGCAAAGAAAAAAGATTAACAAACGGGTAGACGGAAGGAAAGAAATAACAAACAAGAATTAGCACAAGACACTAGAAAAGAATTCCAAAGGAAAGACAAAATCGGAAGTAGTGAACGTATTTATTTTTTTTATCATCAATAATAATTATGTATATATGGTAAAATACATGTAACAAATATATACTAGAAAGTTTACAATACAAAAATTCTGTAGAAGAGCTAATATAGCGGCAGAAGGCAGAGAGCTGAAGGCAAGAGGCATGGTCACATGTAACGCAATGCCAATGTGTGAGTACAGACACCGATTCGAGTATTAAGTGATGATCTCTAATACAATACACGGGTTATTAATATGTTTCTTTCCAGTCAAATGTTGTCATCACCCCTCACACCACAGACTCGGCGGTGACGGCAAGGCAGAACAAGACTCGATTGCATTACGCGGCCACTGCTCCCGCTCCTCTTTCGTTTCTCTTACTTGCCGCGGTTTAGTCGTTGTAAAGGTTAACGCCTCCTCTC
>NC_087154.1:7025000-7042500 GCF_035594125.1 Scylla paramamosain
TCGCTAAGGCTCCCACCACGAGCTGTCCAGAGGGAGTCCAGGACCACCACCTCCAGTGACATGCTGGTGCAGCGCTCTTACACAGCCAGAACCTCCAGACTGTGGAATGTGTTTACGGCAGCCACGAGTGGCACACAGACAATGACACTCCAGCAAGTGAAAGTGGCTGCACACAGGTGGCGTAAAACACAAACTCCCACACTAGTGCTGTGTTAATCATGTGTGTATATAGTAAAATAAGTTTGCTTTTTTGTACATATTTTTTTTTTATTTAAGTATAGGCTTTTCAAATAGTAGCATAAAAAAACGTGTTGCTTTAAGCCTGATGTAAATTTGTTTAAATAGAGAGAGAGAGAGAGAGAGAGAGAGAGAGAGAGAGAGAGAGAGAGAGAGAGAGAGAGAGAGAGAGAGAGAGAGAGTGTGTGTGTGTGTGTGTTAAGATTGCGGTAAGGATGAGATGATTAGAAAATTACATGCAATTTTCAGAGAATTCTCTCCACATTACATTCGCTTCATTCTAGTTGGCTTGTCCTCGCCTCGGCTCAGTTCCTTCCAAGACCGAAGAGTTGTCAGCGGCAGTGATCATTAGATTCATTATCATACATGCGGCACCATCATCACCGCCACTATTGATATCACCACACCATCATCAGAATCACCACCGCCGATAAGCGCTTACTTTCAACTGCCTCACAACTCCACACACACACACACACACACACACACACACACACACACACACACACACACACGTCACACATCGTCTAAACCTAACTTGTATTCACTCGATGGTTTGTATAGTGTTTCACTATCTCAGTTTTTCCAAGTTTCTAGTTTAGCCTTGACACTTACTGATTCATTGATTTCTGTTGTGACACATGCGATATCAGCAACCAGTCTAAGAAAGCACTCCTATTATTGAGTGACAAGCTGCCCGTCACTTATGTTTTTAATCATCGCATCTTATGTACCGCTACGCTACGTAACACTTCCCTAAACCCTAAATCAAAGTGGTGGCTGATGTCAACATACATGCAGGGAAGCCATCGCGGTACTGGAATAACAACACGGCCAGAGAGGGAAGGCAATGGGGCGAGACTGTAAATCTAAATTCAGTAATTAACGCATCCACATATCCTTCCACGCGTATTGACATGATGAGAGGCAAACGCGAGGAAGCGCTAATAATGACCAGCGTCGTTAGTCATTAATATATATATGTAAGGGAGTCGCGCCTCCACAGGGACTGGCCCAAGGCGAGACTCGTTCCCGAGCCTGGACCACTCTGTGCCAAAAAACTGCAGGGAGCGGATGGTGGTCGCCGCGGCAGGACATCCTCGTTGCCATGGTGACAGTTAAATTTCACTGACGTCAGCACCGACAAGGACCATAATGGCGTTTGATTACACATAAAAAAGTTATATATTTTTGCCTCTTTAAAACCAGCCATTAAAAAGCTGCCAGCCATGTGGAAGAGACACCTCCCGTGGGTAAGCATAACAGTTCTAATGAACCATGATCCTCTTGGCATCATTCTGGCGGCGGCCTCCTGATGCACACATTTGTCGCCCCCTGCCGCCGCCGCCCGCCGCGAACCCTGACGTTAGTGTGTGTGCGTGACTGAGATGCACTGCAGGTCTTACGACATTTCCTTTCATGCCATAATTTAGTAAGTTAATGCATCTCCATTTCACTTAGAGTACGAAAATATCAGAGACCAACAAGACGGAAATCCACAAATGAACGTTTTTTCCATGTGTCTGGCATAGCGAGCAGGCCGCCGGCCCACCAGGGGTCACCACACAGCGGAGGACGCTGAGGGTGGAAATTACTTGCCAGGTTTCCCGCAGAGCTCAGTGACTTAGTAAGATGGCTTTCACTGATCCAGATGCAAGGGATATGTGCGTCACAGGATACAGGCGTGCACCAGTCAGACGGGAAAACACGACCAAAGAGAATTCAAACTGCAAGCCATAAATATGCAATAAGGCAACACCTTTGCTTTCGCCACAAAGGTCATGGAGATTCAAGCCTTATGGTTTCAATTCCCATTGGCAATATTTCCCAAAGAACTGCAGTGAAGATGAAGGTGGAATCCTTCCTTTGTTAACATTACTCTTCTTGCGCTCTCTTCTTCGGCGACCTCGAATGTGACAAGAAAGTTACAATCATGAAAGGCACAGGAAGACATACTTCCCACAACACGAAAACAGAGAATATCTATTGACAGATTCCACTTACCCATGACCTGGTAAGTGTACCTCATCAAACTGACGCGAAAAACATGTAGATTGACTGAATATGATGCAAAGTGTCTCAGTAACGAAATCATGCGTTGTAGAACTCTCAAAATAAAAAAAATAAAAAGAAATTATATCTAGACTAAGATCCAGTCAACACATCTTCCCTACTCTAATGAAGGGAATAATACGCCTCAATATAGAACAGATAATTAAACGCCTACGATATTGGAGTTAAATTTCAGAATCAAATCGTGTCCTGCATGTAACCCCGTACTCCTCTTTTCAATCCTCGCATCGTGGAAATAAAGTTACTTTCCAACCTGAGAAGCGAGTTGGGAGATTATTTACAGAGCAGTCATTCAGTCATCGATGTAGTTATTCATGACGTTGCTCGTCACAATGATAGATATTGGTCAGAGAGGTTAAGGAATCAATCAGAGACGGATGTTTAGAAAAATAACAGTTACGTTCAAGTTTATAGTTGTTGTTGTTATTGTTGTTGTTGTTGTTGTTGTTGCTGTTGCTGCTGCCGCTGCTGCTGCTACTGCTGCTGCTGTTGCTGTTATTCTTGTTATTGTTGTTGTTCATGTTGTTGTTCATGTTGTTATTGTTCCTGCTGTTGTTGATGTTGTTGGTGTTGTTGTTGCTGTTGTTGTTGTTGGTGGTGCTTTTGTTCCTGTTGTTGTTGTTCCTGTTGTTGTTGTTGTTGCTTTTGTTCCTGTTGTTGTTGTTGTTGTTGTTGCTTTTGTTCCTGTTGTTGTTGTTGTTGTTGTTGTTGTTGTTGTTGTTGTTGTTTGTTCCTGTTGTTGTTGTTGTTGTTGTTGTTGTTGCTTTTGTTCCTGTTGTTGTTGTTATTGTTGTTGTTCCTGTTGTTGTTGTTATTGTTGTTGTTCCTGTTGTTGTTGTTATTGTTGTTGTTCCTGTTGTTGTTGTTATTGTTGTTGTTCCTGTTGTTGTTGTTGTTGTTGTTGTTGTTGTTGTTGTTGTTGTTGTTGTTGCTGTTGTTCCTGTTGTTGTTGTTGTTGTTGTTGTTCTTGTTGCCGTTGTCGTTGTTATTGTCGTCGTCGTTGTTGTTGTTGTTGTTATTGTCATTGTCGTTGTTGTTGTTGTTGTTGTCGTTCTTGTTGCCGTTGTCGTTGTTATTGTTGTTGTTGTTGTTCTTGTTGCCGTTGTCGTTGTTATTGTCGTCGTCGTCGTCGTTGTTGTTGTTGTTGTTGTTGTTGTTGTTGTCGTTGTTGTTGTTGTTGTTGTTGTCGTTGTTGTTGTTGTCGTCGTCGTCGTTGTTGTTGTTGTAACAATAGCAGCAGCAGCAGCAGCAGCAGCTATATTACAATTCTGCCTGAGGTAATAACGCAGCTACATAAAAGACGTAATTTCCATTCGCCACACGCGCTAACCACACACCACCGGTAACCACACCACACGCCCCTCTAATGAATGCGGTACGGCTTTATGTAAGGGTGCCCACCAAACGTGCAATAAAGAGCGAATCACGGCAGGACACTTGGCACGGAGAGTTGAGCACGTGCGTCAACCAATCCTTACATTTTCGAGCCTTCACGTGGCCCCGGGAATGCTCGACGGCCGCTCAGTGCCTCGTCGAGTGTTGTCATTAAGGCAGATCTGTTGGTAGTTAAACACACTGCCCCTTGAATATATCTTGAGCGCAATTAACTTAAAAATATTGACATGTGTAGGATATGTTACGGCCTCAGGTGGCAGCGAGATCTGAAGCACAGCTAACATTCAGTCCATTTCAAGGCATATGAAGGCCAGGTAAGTCAAGAGATGAGTTTGTGATTATATCTGAAGAAATAAAAAAGTGGTAAGAAATAATAGTAAAATAATGAGGGCAACAACAACGACAACAACAACAACAACAACAACAATAACAAACCCCGAAACGTAAAATTAACAAAACATCCCCACATACATATCGCATCATTACATAATCCCTTTTGAAAAACCCAAATAGCAAAAAACTTATGTACATGAAATGTACCAAGGGAAGGTACCAAGGGAAGGGCAGGAAGGGAAAAAAAAATAAATAAAAATTATATATATATATATATATATATATATATATATATATATATATATATATATATATATATATATATATATATATATATATATATATATATTACATACATATATACGTAGCGTTGTTAGACTGGCGAGATGGAAGAATAGGGGGACCTGAATATACCTGACATTAGAAGGAGAAAGAGCAACAACGATGCGAAGGAACTCTGAAGCCACAACACATTTCGCTGGAAGGTACAATGGACATAAAACACACACACACACACACACACACACACACACACACACACACACACACACACACACACACACACACACACACAGAAATAAGAAAAAACAAACTTCCTTCCAAGACACATTTAGCTGCAGGGGAAGGGCAACATGTGAATGCGAGACTCAGCCCATTGAGAAGTTAAAAAACACAAACACAAATCCACACACTCACAAAAAGAAACATGAAAGAACTCTCTTGCTCCAAGTCATCTAGCTGGAAGGAGAGGAACATGAAAAACGTGACTTGGGACGCTGGGAAATTACGAGAGAGAGAGAGAGAGAGAGAGAGAGAGAGAGAGAGAGAGAGAGAGAGAGAGAGAGAGAGAGAGAGAGAGAGACTACGATGTTATCATGGAAGTCAACACGCACGAGCCAATCTGCCGAGAACACAAGGGTCGCGCTCGCCAGGAGGTGACGAGACGCGCAGAGTATCCCACAACCTTTGAGTGTCGGATTAAAAGAAGAGGTAATAAGGGAAGGAGACGGCGTAACACATTATGAACGTTGTCTTTTTTCTTTCTACTAAGATGGTTGCATAATGTTACGCGCGTTTGAACCTCATGCTTTACCTAAGAAGTGTCATTAGATTAAAACAAAAAGCGAAAAAAAAAAAGGAAAAATGTATTAGAAGAGGAAATTTGAGAGGATTTATCTTCTTATTTATTTTCTATGGTTCCTCGTAGGCGTTCGCAGCTCCCGTCAGCACAGACTACAGTGTTATGAAGTGTACTGATTCATTGTCTATTAGTGCTGCATTTTCCCCATCTGCTTTTCATGCTTTTCCTTTCCTTCTCTCTCTCTCTCTCTCTCTCTCTCTCTCTCTCTCTCTCTCTCTCTCTCTCTCTCTCTCTCTCTCTCTCTCTCTCTCTGACTAAAAATGAAAGATGACTCGACCGTTTCATGTTGCACCTCTGTTAATACTTCTCTTGAGTGGATTTTATTTCTTCCCAAGGACAAAGGAAAACAAAATTGTTGAAGAATAAAAAAAAACTAATTGCCTTTCCTAAAAACTTGAGAAGAAAGGAGTACATGATGACACACGATTTTCTTTTTTTCTCGTCATATATTTGGAAAACTTGAATATTCTAATACTTCTACTGATTACGACCTCTTTTTTTTTTTTCTTACACCTTATAAGCTGGACAATATTACCCTCCTCGCCTTCCATGTGACAGGGTTCTAAAATACTTCCACAGTGACAATAGTGAAAAAAAATACAGTAGTGATAATATTCTGTCTACGTCTTCCTTAAGTTCTTCCAAACACAATAAAAAAAAACAGGAATCCTAAGTTAATTTAATGCATTTCCATATGGTTCTCTCTCTCTCTCTCTCTCTCTCTCTCTCTCTCTCTCTCTCTCTCTCTCTCTCTCTCTCTCTCTCTCTCTCTCTCTCTCTCTCTCTCTCTCTCTCTCTCTCTCTCTCTGTCTCTCTCTCTCTCTGTCTCTCTCTCTCTCTCTCTCTCTCTCTCTCTCTCTCTCTCTCTCTCTCTCTCTCTCTGTGTGTGTGTGTGTGTGTGTGTGTGTGTGTGTGTGTGTGTGTGTGTGTGTGTGTGTGTGTGTGTGTGTGTGTGTGTGTGTGTGTGTGTGTGTGTGTGTGTGTATGCGAGTGAGTGGGTGTGTGTACGTATGCTCGTTAGAAAAGTGAAGTTCATCTTGATAGCCACACAGCTGGACGTCCTGCTCCACACCTCGCTTTGAGAGAGAATGAATTTGTTCATCAAACACACACACACACACACACACACACACACACACACACACACACACACACACACACACACACACACACACACACACAAACCTTGTCTTTTACAGCACGTCACAGCACTAGTTTCTGGAAAGGTCGCGCATGTTGTTTACATCCTTCGTCCTTCACACTGTATATTATCTTTCCATTAATACTTTTGGTCAGCTTCTATGTTTCGGGAAGACTAGTGTTCCTTTTTTGTTCCTTTATTAACAGATGATTGTTTTTTCTTTTTTTTTTCTTCTTCTTTTTTTTTTTTTTTAAGAACGCATACTGTTCTTGACTAACCCGTTTTTCGTCTTCCCATTTCATTCAGTTAACTGGACTCTGAATCTGCTAAAAATTGTGTTTCCATCTTTGGTCTCCACGCAAAATTTAGCGACGGCCATTGTGCTCTTCATGACAACAGCTATACGTAGGCGTTAGTGTTCTGAAATACCTTGGCTTTCCATTGTTCACTTCGTTTTAATTCGTTATCTCCTGACTCTGAGCCTCGGACAAAGCTCTCTATGCCACAATCAGGAAAGGTCTGATGCCGGTGTGATGGTGGGGGCTGAAAGTCCAAATCCACGAGTCAGTAGCACCAAAATCACGAGAGGATATAGTTACTGGAAGTGGACATTTTTCGTAACGCTGTGATTTGTCCCTTCCCCTCCCGCAGAGTGTGGCCGTCAATACTTTTCCGCGATTCGCTCAGTCGCCTGAAACTGACTCGTGCTCTAAGTACATATAAAGCTATCAGTAATTGACGCATCGTTAGGGCAAATAGGAAGCACACTATTCCTGAAACACTTTCAGGATAAGAACATAAGGACGTAAGAAACAGAGAAGCTTCAAGAGGCTTTCAGGCTTATTACACGTGGCAATCTCTGCATGAAACTTTTACTAGATGTTTCCACCCATCATCCTCATCCAAAAAATTCATCTAATCTTTTTTAAGGCTTCCTAATGACTCGTAACTAACAACCTGATTACTGAGTTTGTTCCATTTATCTACCACTATATTTGAGAACAAATTACTTCCTATCTCTATTTCAAGTAACTGTCAAGTTTGAACTCGTTATTTCTTGGCCTATTCTGATTACTAATCCTGAGGATTTAGCTTGTCACCCTTGTAATAGATCCCCAACACCTGTACTGGACACAATATCAAGCTATAGACGAGGCCAGCCACCCATGAAACACACTCATGGTACACAGGAAGCCACTGGCACTTATACACCCTGAGGTACAACTCTCCCCCTCGATGTTGTGACAGTAACGCTCAGTTCGATTACGTTCTGTGGTATGGGAACCGGAAGGCAGAGTGAAGTTCGAGCGTACGTGTCAGCTATTGACTGTCTGGTCTTGATGCTTCGTTGTTTCCTTGAAAAGTCTCTTGTCTACTTGAGAATGGTAATTACTGCCGTATCCTTAGAAGTCCACTCCTGGATTCCTTTACTGATTCGCGGTTTCCATGTTTCCTATCACCATCACGTGTCCTATGTAATATCTTTCTTTACTTGTATAACTGTAGAAAAAAAAAACTGCCATGTGAGCTGAAGGAGACTTAGGGTTCTCCTCATCCTTCAATGACTCTCGCTTTGTTACCACACGCTCTCTTTTTCTCTGAAAGTTGTCAGAACGGCTTTCACTAACAGGGAGAGTGTCATGTGTGCTGGAGGGACCTTGCATTCGTTCTAAGTTCTTCTCAGTCTTCACTGACGTATTTCACCATTACAGGCATTTTTTTTTTCCTTCACTGGATGAGAGTCATTTACTTCTGTAGTTACTGGAGTTGCTATCATTAACAGAAGCTTGTCATGTGAGGTGGAGGGACCTTACTCATGCGGTGTCCTTCACTTCCGCAATTGTCAGAGCGGCTCTCAGTAACAGAGGGTGTATCATCTGAGCAGGAAGATCCTGGTGCATGCACTACATTCACTTCAGCTTTCACTTATCTGAAGGTCAAACCTTTTTTTAAGCCACAAGTCATACAACAGTTATGGAAAACTTAGAGAAATTCACTGGAGAGACATTAAACCTCTCCTCTCGAATTCATGTTCACTTACTCGTAGTTACTTGACCATCGGAAACTGTGTTATCAGAGCCGTACGATTTATTGTGGGTTGTGACTTAGCCGCTCTAGAAATTCAGTATGTTAGATACGGTCATCACACCTTGTCACTTGCTTCATCATTACGTCAGTCTTAATACCTGCCTTGGCACGTGCAAGAAATCAGAGACAGGATTAATCAACAGCGGATTAGAAACTACTTGTTATAGTTAAAAGTAAAGACGCACACACAAATAAGACCGTTATGAGAACAACGAATGAAGGCGCAAAACTGAAGTCGCTCTTCACGTGACAGATAAATACTGGATAAGATATGATAAAAAAAATAAATAAATAAATAAATAAATAAATACGTTTTCAGTGTGTGTGTGTGTGTGTGTGTGTGTGTGTGTGTGTGTTTATATGCCATGTGTTTCACGTATACGATTTTGCAGTTAGCGTTAGATTTATGTCTTAGATGCGACGTATTATTAAACTCCATGATATTTTCTCTGTTACTTGCAGGTTTATATTTAAAGTTTATTTCTAAAAATTTCATTCGCATTATGAATTTTTGTTTTGCTAAACACAAAGAGTGTGTGTGTGTGTGTGTGTGTGTGTGTGTGTGTGTGTGTCTCACGAATATTATTATATGTATTAGTTTTATCACCGTTCACTGCCTTCAGCTGTTTTTTTTTCTTCTTCTATGAGAATGAACTGTAGTTTAATTTTGAAAATATTATTGCTGCAGAGATGAGATGTGAAGTTTCCAGTTCAGATTATAAGTAAAGGACAGACTGAGAATGTTCAGTGTAGAAGAGGGGAACAGTTGAGTGTTGTTGGAGAAGAGGGGATAGTTGTCTGGAAGGTTGTGTCGAGTTGATTGATGGTATTAAGTTTTTGAGGCATTGAACAATACTAAGTTTGCTCTGATCCAATCACTATATCCACTTACCATCCTTTCTCGTTTAAGGATCTCTATTGACGCGGCACTAACATTCTGATAACGAATTTACTCCAGACTCTTAACCCTTCAACTGCTATGGGCGTCCCCCATTAACCTCCAGAGAAGTGTAAAAATTATTTGAAGACAGGAGACAAAAGAGAGGATTGGAGGTTAATTTTATTTTTCTATTTGTTTTTTTAAGACTACGGAAACATTCATGTAAGAGAGTTTAGTGCAGAAAAGAAATCATCGAAGAAAAGTTATTATTGATTAAAGGAAAAACTGTACAGCCCGTTGTTCTCAGGAAAAAAGCAGATGGAAAGGAAACGAACGAACCACCCAAAATCAGTGCTTCAGTCTGTAAAACCAAGGAGTGTTTCCATGGCAGTTGTGGAGGAGCAGGGTATTGATCTGATCAGCGTGAAGGTTCGCAAATAAAAGCACTGATTGGCTTCAGGTATGACATGATACTCGCGTCCTTCCTTCCAGTGAGGAGGTCAGTGTCCCTCCAAAGTCTAGGTAAACCACATGAGCGTGAAAAGAAAGCCCGCCTAGCAACTCGGATCAATTTCACCGGCTCATTCACCTCCCTGACCTCAATGGGTACACGAACACTGAATGGAGAAGCGATCTCAAGAATTTATCTGAACTGCCCAGTTAGTCATTTTTTGCATGCCGATATGGGTAAATTTGTTTTATTCTCCTTTGTTCATCCATGTTCAAAGGAGAAAACTAAGAGAAAGCACTGAATACAGTGAGCGTGAGTACTGCACGAGTATCTTTATTTCTGTTTTTCATAACCTCTTCACACTATTTGAGTTTATAATGTTAAACATAAACTTACACAAGTACAGATATAAGAAACTTTTAGAATTATAATGTTTACATTACTACATCTACTATGTACCAATTTTATCTAAATAAACTGTTAAACTGTGAGTAGTGGAGTAACACACAACACTCAGTTCTACTAATATAACTAGCGCTTTCCCTCTACACTGAATCCTCTGATCCGCCATTCTACCAATTGTCATGTTTGGTAAGACTGTCAGTATATCGGGGGACTTAAAACTGAAGGAGAAACACAAAAGACACGAACAAAAAAAAAAGAACGCAAACACTCGGGTCGACAATCCACAGCAGCAATGACTTCAAGACGTATACGTGCTCTGGATAATGTCCTTGTTTCTGATGGCAAACATGATATAACACGGTGCCAATAAATAAAGGGAGCCGGACAAACGCCTTCCCTTTCCCAAAGACTCATGCTCTTCGGCTTTACTTAAGGTCTTCCATCTCCAGGAAATACCATATATTTCTTTAAAATCTTGTTGTTACTTCAAAACAGATAACGACTGCAGCACACACTCCGGCTGTTGCCGTTCCTGTGTTCCTTTATTCAGAAGACGTTTCATATTACCCTTAAGCCACTTGCCTTCCAACACATCATAGGCAATGGTAGCAGGGAAACTCATGTTCAGGGAGACACTCATCCTTCAAAGCTTCAAGGCTCTTTGCCTCTGAGGATGATGCACCGAGCCCAGCACACGGGAGAGATCAAGGGAATGTTTTACTTACTTACTGGGAAAATGTTTACTTACAGCGTGAAAGTGTTCGGGGCGAGAAGGCCACAGCGCTGAAACGAAGTAAATGTTCAACAAAGCTCAACTCAGGAATAATAATAATACAGCTACTATCAAAGGAAGGTCACGCATTGGTCACACCTTTCCTATGACGCAAAGATGCGGTCGGCGCGCCACCAAAACCCGAGCCATGATTGGTTGGTACGTGAACAGCAGTGTGTGTGTGTGTGTGTGTGTGTGTGTGTGTGTGTGTGTGTGTGTGTGGCGCGTGCGCGCGCGCGTGGTGCAGGGGTATGGAGATCAGCTGACTCGGCGTGCCAACACTTTGATCTCTGTTATCCCATTAGCAAAGAAAAGACCATTTTGTGTAACGAAGCTACAACCAGAACAAAAGACCACTGACCTGTGATTCCGAACAGCTATTTCATTGTTCCTGTCATAATTTAAACACTACAACATCTGTTTCATATTCCTAATGTTGCGTCACCTTGAGCTACATTTACTGTGCGTCCAAGCAGGGAAACGTGTTGAAGCAATTTTCTATATTTCCTGGATTTTTACGTTCACTTTCGCATTCTTCTCTTCGATATTAGTACCATCAGTCTTCCCCAACTGTGAGTGTACGCGTGATTAATTAAATTCCGCAGGGGAAAGAGTTAATTGGCTGCCACGTTCTTGCGCGCGAGTAGGGGAGGAAAGGGAAGAAAATGAGGCGTCACTCAATTACACAAGCTTCAATGCAAGGAAGAATTTAAGCATTGAATACGTGGTGTGCCCGAGTGTTGGTGCGGAGCTGCGAGTGCACTGCTGTGTGAAGCAAGTCATGCCGACCAGTTCACCAAGACCTGCATTACGTTAACATTTTTCTTTCTTAACAGTGAATATTCATTTTCATCCACGAGCACAGTTCACTCGTGTCACCAGCATGTCTTTAATACAAGAATTAACAAAGTTCTTAATACTTAAATATTTTTCATGCTTTAACATTACTTTTAATCTATAGTTTTCAATTCTGGGGATTTTCTTTTGAAAATTATAAACTACGTATATTTCCTTCTTTTAATTATTCCACACACTTATGATTCATCGGAGTGCTATTTCGCGAGCACGACTGATCACACTGGAAACATTGCTTAACACGGAGAAAATAAAAGTCCCCTAAGAGAGTCGATGCTCATTTATCTTTTAATTATGGACAAGACGATGAAGGTATTGGAAAAAAAGCGTCTCGTGACAAGCAAAACCAAAACGAAGATCTCAACGCAACAGTGAAGGTTCACGAACCTAACATAAATATAAAGTAAAATACAAAGCAGCAAAAAATTATTGCCGCAGGGAAAACAGGAGGTTGGAATCTCATCCTATGAACAATAAAAGATGCAAGAGTTTTTCTGATAAATAAGCTTGCAGTAAATTCTACAAAATGCTTGTAAACTTGTCCTGTACTGAGAGCTTCCAGAAACGACACAATGATGCGAGGTCAAAACAATGAAGAAATCAAAGACCCAGAAAATTTATGGCCCAATAATAGTGTGCGAGGTGGTGTTGTACAGGTTGTTCACGTGAATGCTAAAAAATATGCATTCACTTTTAATTGAAATCAACCGAGTCAACAAACAGGATTCCGTGGCGACTATTCAACAAGCGACCACATCTATGCCATTAATTACATATTGGAATATGAACGAAATACATTAAACTATAAAGTATAGCTTTCAATATGCACAAATCTCAACAGGCAGAAACACACTTTAGAAACAGTAAACGGAGGATTAGAGTGAAATATCAACGTATAAGTAAAATATATACTGACACTAATAATAAAACTACTAAAGGTCAACGGAAGAAGAAAAAAACAAACAAACAAACAAACAAACAATAAAACGCCATGAAAAAAGAACTCGTATAATAAATACAAGAAAAGAAACAATACACAGAAAATTACAGCAGACATGAAGGTATTGCTAAACATCTACAAGTAAAACACATACAAAAGACACATTCCAGACTGCATAAGATTACCTAAACACCACCACCGCTACCCTCCCCGCCCCCGCCAAAAAATAAATAAGTAGATAAACAAAACTATTAGATAAGGACAAGAAGGAAGGGCAGAATGGAAGGACGGAAGGACGGAAGGATGAAAAGAAGGAAGGTCGATAGGAGGGAAGGGCAATGTCCCGACTGCTCTCATTGGGACAGGGGTAATGAAGGACATCTGTCAGGCGGTCAGGGCAGAACTAATGAGCTGGCCGACCACTGAGGCGCCTTTCCGCTGACGAGGCGTTCGTTATCTTCCTTGTGGCGACACTGGGAGGCGTCGTGGGTCGTTGGACTGGGCTGGAGGGAGGTAACGAGATGGAGAAGGGAAGGAAGGAAGGGTGGGGCGGAAAAGAAACGCTGGAGGAGGAGGGTACAAGAGAAAGATTTGAAGTATGGAGGTTTATGTGAAAGTAAAGGAAAAGAGAGGGGAAAAGAGGAGAAATGAGGGAAAAGAGATGGTTTTACGTGGTAGATGGGGGAAAGGATAGAAAAACAGGCAGAGAAAACTAGAAAATGCGATAAGGAAGGTACTGTAACATGAAGAGAAGAGTAGAGACAAAAAAAACAGATAGCCATAAGTGAAAGAGGTAGGAAAAAAAAAAAAAACAAGGAAGTACTAGGGAAAGAAGCTATAAGTGAGAGAAAAAAAATAAGAAGGGAGAGAAATTGAAAACGAGGAAGGGATACAAATACGAAAAGTAAAGTGAAAGAAATCAAAGAAAGGAAGGAAAGAGAATGCCATCAGTGCCAAGAGAAGAATTGAAAATGAAAAGGGAAGCTAAAGGATGAAGGGGATAATAACGATAAAAGCAAGAGTGGCAAGAGCGTTTAGGGGAGTAATAATGAAGAGACTGGCGGTGGGCGTTGTGTGAAGTAGGGAAACAATAGCAAGGGTGGAAGGGAAGAGATTAAGGCGGGAGTGTAACACGGGTAAATGGCGAAGAAGAAAGATGACAAGAGAAACGAACGAAGGGTTGCGGAAAAGCATGAATGATATGTGGAAATGAGGAGAGACGGACGGAAACAAGTAAGAAAATAAAAATGCAGCTAGAAAAATGATCAAATCGAGAAACAAAGCAATTGAAAATATACGAGAAAAAAGAAAAAAAATGGAAAGGAAATACCAGGAAACGATAAGCAATAAAAAATAATTCAATCATGACAGTGCACGATGAAAAAGAGAAAAAAAAGGAGAGACAAAGAAGACAAAAAAAATAGAAAGAAACAAAGGTAAAGAAAGAGAAAAAAAAAAATCTAAGAAACAAACATTATAATAAAACAAAAGCAGAAAGCAGGAATCAAATAAGAAAAAATGCACTGAATAAATAGTAGATGAATAATAAAAGTTACAGAACAGCAATATAGAACTGGCGAACTGGCAGAAGAAAGCAGGAGTGAAAAAATAAATAAATAAAAAGAGATCAGTTTTACTAAAATGGCTTGGAACAAACTACCTATTGCTTTAATTTCCTGCCTATCTAAAGTTTTTTTTTTTTTTATCTATCTTCAACAGGAAGATTCTTAAACATCTATCACTTCACAACCTTCTATCTGATCGCCAGTATGGGTTCCGTCAAAGCAGCTCTACTGGTGATCTTCTGGCTTTCCTTACTGAGTCTTGGTCATCCTCTTTTAGAGATTTTGATGAAACTTTTGCTGTTGCCTTGGATACATCAAAAGCTTTTGATAGAGTCTGGCACAAAGCTTTGATTTCCAAACTACCCTCCTAAGGCTTCTATCCTTCTCTCTGTAACTTCATTTCAAGTTTCCTTTCTGACCGTTCTATTGCTGCTGTGGTAGACGGTCACTGTTCTTCTCCTAAATCTATTAACAGTGGTGTTCTTCAGGGTTCTGTCCTATGACCCACTCTCTTCTTATTCATCAATGACCTTCTAAAACCAAACTTCTTGTCCTTTCCACTCCTGCGCTGATGATACCGCCCTGCACTTTTCCACGTTTTTTTTCATAGACGTCCAACCTTTCAGGAAGTAAACATTACACGCAGAGAAGCCACAGAACGCCTGACTTTCGATCTTTGGGGCAGAGCAAACTTGGTATTGTTAAATGCCTCAAAAACTCAATTTCTCCATCTATCAACTCGACACAACCTTCCAGACAACTATCCCCTCTTCTTCAGTGACACTCAACTGTCCCCCTCTTCTACACTGAACATCCTCGGTCTGTCCTTTACTTATAATCTGAACTGGAAACTTCACATCTTATCTCTAGCTAAAACAGCTTCTATGAAGTTAGGTGTTCTGAGACGTCTCCGCCAGTTTTTCTCATTCCCCTCAGCTGCTAACTCTGTACAAGAGCCTTATCCGTCCATGTATGGAGTATGCTTCACATGTCTTGGGGGCAAAGGGGGTTCCATTCATACCGCTCTTCTAGACAGGGTGGAGTCAAAAGCTTTTCGTCTCATCAACTCCTCTCCTCTAACCGACTGTCTTCAGTCTCTCTCTCTCTCATCGCCGCAGTGTTGCATCTCTAGCTGTCTTCTACCGCTGTTTTCATGCTATCTGCTCTTCTGATTTTGCTAACTGCATGCCTCCCCTCCTCCCGCGGCCTCGTTGCACAAGACTTTCTTCTTTCTCTCACCCCTATTCTGTCCACCTCTCTAATGCAAGAGTTAACCAGTATTCTCAGTCATTCATCCCTTTCTCTGGTAAACTCTGGAACAAGCCTGCTTCTGTATTTCCACCTTCCTATGACGAATTCCTTCAAGAGGGAGGTTTCAAGACACTTATCCTTCAAATTTTGACAACCGCTTTGGACCCTTTTCTGAAACTGGCATTTTCGTAGGCCTTTTTTTTTTTTGGGGATTTTTGTTGCCCTTGGCCAGTGTCCCTCCTACAGAAAAAAAAATGATGAGCAGCCAAATGGAAAGTGGAAAAAGATTAAGTGAGCTCTTTTTTTTTTTTTTTTCGCAGTGGAATTAGGGAGGTTATCGATGATGATTATGATGATGAAGGTGAGGAAGGTTATCGATGATGATGGTAAAGAGAAAACCAAGACCTGTATTCTCAAACAAACCGCTTAGGACTCTCAGCAAGAATATTTTCAAAGGCCACAGAGATGATTGGTTAGGTTTTTACTGACGTTTTTCTTACTGATAATGCATAATCCTTGTTAAACTCACTAGAATTCGTACGAACACTTCTCAGAAGCCACAACAGCATCCATTAAAGAATGATTAAAAGCGACTGTAAAGCACCAAATAAGATGAGTCAATTCCTGAACCCAACTCTGCAGTTAAGCCCAGCAGTTCACATCCCTGGCCACCACCACCTACCCTCCTCCCGGCGCTATTATGGAAGGCAAGCACGGGAGGCACAGAGACGGAGAGAGAGTGATGGGTGAGAGCCGCCTGATTGATAGGGGTCTGGCTCGCCAAACACAGGAGGAAGGAAGGCTTGGGAAGAGGGAAGTTGCCAAAGGGGAATGACTTGGGGCAGCTCCCGAAGGAATCACTGGCCAATTTCTTTCATGTAAAGAGCAATTACTCTAAAAGATCTCGTTGTTTCATGTTATATCGGTTGCATGTTAATATTTTCTGACCCATGTGTTTATTTATCTTGCTTTTGGTTGTTTTTATTTAGGTGTTATATAGCGGTTACATTCAACCAGTCCTGTCCTTGTTTCTATACTTTTTTTTTTTTTACCTTTAGTGTGTGTGTGTGTGTGTGTGTGTGTGTGTGTCACCACCTATACAAAAGACTATCAGCACAAGTATCAATAACAACAACAGCACTACACCACCACGCATCAGACCCCATAATCTTTCAAGACATATTCACACTGATAACCTCAACATGATCACTACACACCGAGAACCAGGAGTGCTGTCACTGTGTCACAAGATGGCAGCGAGGTCACAGCATATATCATTTTTAATACCACGTGGCCTTGCGTCCCTTTGAAGAGCTCTTGTTGCTGCTTCACTTCCACGTCCACTTGACTGATCGCTGTTCGGGGCGCCGGCAATCACGCGCCAGAAAGAGCTTAACCAGAGCCACTTCAACTCCGCGGTGTCTAGAGCTGTTCCCACGTCTGCTCGGTCACCGCCTCCCATTCTGCCTCCTCGCCTCCATGCTCCTTTTTGTTGCGGTCTAAAGAATGGCCCATCAATTAGTCTTCGTCCGCAATAATCAGAGGATAATAGGTTGCTTCATTTTCAAACTTTTAGAGTGAGGGGGTGAAGTTTTTATCCGCATCCCGCTTTGCTTGGTTCGTTACCGGCGGTGCGTTGAACGGTTCGTGAATTGAGAGGCACGACGGTTTCACAATATCAGAACCAGAGCACCATTCAGATGGCACCATGGTCAGAAAATCCTGTATCAATAAGTACATCTGCATTGCTCAAAGAACAATGCAGATGTACTTATTAAATATTTAAATAAGAAATTCTTATTTTGACTGCATGTAGTAAGCGGAATTCACACAAATAAGAGCAAAAAGCCTGAAATTGCCGAGTAAAGACGCAAGGATCAGAATCAGTATAACAACCTTCACTTTCAATACCGCTTAGTAGAAAATGAAAATAGTATAGCGTTATCTGCTTTCATCTTTATTAGATTTCTTTG
>NC_087154.1:7047500-7087500 GCF_035594125.1 Scylla paramamosain
TTGCATTAATAATCTGGATAGGCTATGGACGAGATGAGTTATTTGTCGACTTCAACTGAAAGAAAGGTGGTGAAGGATGCACACAGTTCCCAAGCCCAGAAAAGTAATAACCATGATTATGAAGTTCCTTGTAAAGAGTCATTATCAGGAAGAAGAAATTTTCTTCGATTTCTGTCCCCATTAATTCTTTTCATAATAATTGATGATAAAACAATCAGGTGGTTCACGAGTGTCAGGTCACACAGTTCTGGCGGCGCTCCCACACACATGCCGTCACCCCATCGAGACACGCAAGGGATGACAGGTAAAAAAATACCGAGGATATCACTTGAAGAACAGGTAACCAAGGCAACCCCAGCAAAGGTGCAGCACTACACACATCATCATCTTAGCGCCAATCTATTACACTTGTCTTTCCTGTGCCTGCTCCTCTCGCCCATGTGAAGTTAAAAAATCTCTTTTCTCTAAACATGACAAAATATTAATCTCTTTAACCCTTAACTTATTTATACTAGAGCAAAAGTTTTGCAATACATCAAAATCAAACACGTTTATGTCACACACCGTCAAACGAATATAACTTGTGTGGTTCTTAAAGGAATACACACGACTTCCCTACACACCAGGGGCAGTAACCCTACCAAGTTGAGGGGCAAATACAAGGAGGGTGAGTGCACCAGAATTAAAACTTCTATCGGAGAGCGTGACATTATCATTAGCTTTGATTCGAACGCCGTGACAGTGCAAGGAATCGAGGCGTTAACGATGCTCCTCACTTTTGATAATAGTTAATTGTTTGACTTGTTGATTTCAATTGACCTCATTACCATCAGTTAGCGTTCTCCTGTAAGCGGGGAAACACTCAGGACAAAGACCCGACGCGAGCGCCTCCCAGCGTCACGTGATCACCAACTGGGTAACGCTCACAGTCCGTTTGCATTACAATACAATATATATGCAATCTTCTGACCGGCTAAGAGCTCTACGGTGAAATCGTATTTTTTTTTATCTTTAATCTTATTTTATGCGCGCGCACACACACACACACACACACACACACACACACACACACACACACACACACACACACACACACACACACACACACACACACACACACACACACACACACACACACACACACAGTTCACGGAATAAAGGTTCATCCTACCGCTGTGATGCAAGCTTTTTTCTGCAGCACGTTTTTTTTTCTTTTAATAGTAAAGCGTCTGCAGGATATTCTTAGGATGGTGGTATTGCATTATTTTAAGTTCCTGTTTGTGTTGCCGTCATTGGACTATGTCTCTATCATTTCACAACTTTTAACCATCGGGGCTGTCACACACCGACTCCCTTCTATGTAAATAAAGCTGTCCCTCTTCCTCCTTAACTTTCAAGCAGCAAAGCAAAACTGATTAAGTACAAATCCTCCGCCTTTTGGATATTCATGTATGGAAGGGTGACACTACAACAATAATAGAAAATTTTCCTCTTCATATAACATGGTAGTGGCACAATGCGCGGTGCTGCATCCTCGTATACACAATGGCATCACGCTGGTTAAGGGCCGTGTCGTCACCGTGTGCTATTACCATTATTACTCCTGGAGTACATATTCCTCTGAAAGATACAAAGAACATCAGAACTGAAGTGTGTGAATCATATGAAGGCAATTTGAGATCTACGGTGGCTGATTGTACAACGGCGAATCGTAATGACATATTTCATAAAATAAGATGCATTTCAGGCGGCGAAGCGGCCAACAGTGGTCGTTGTGGCAGACTCTTCATCAGGCAGCCTGTGTGTCGTAGTTCACTATCCTAAGAATATCCCAACACACCGTCCTTCAACACTCTCTCGAAGGGTCTGTAGATCAAAGAATGCTTTTGAACAACGCCACACCACCCACCTTGAAGAGAAGGTAACCAAGGTAACCTGCACAAGTGTGGCCCAACACATGCCACGGCGCCTCTTGTACCAGTCACCTACGCTCGCCTTTTTTTTTTATACCTGCTCAGGTATCCCAGACTAAATATCACTTTTTTCAAAACCACACTCATGTTACAAGAAAATAATTTTTTTTCTATTTATAATGCACCAAGAATATTCAAACGAGACATATCCACCACCACAGCCTCGAAAGAATATTCTGTGCTAGTTTCGGAAGACAGACTGCCTCTCTACACGCATACGCAGCAGGACACTAACCTCACAAAAATAGGCTGATTGGAGTAACATTTCCATCACTTTTTAATCAGAACAAGTCAAGGGTAAGGGTAATCAGAATATCATGACAATGTAAGGAACCCCTGTCTGAGGGAAGCATCACCCTTAACAACAAGTAATAGTTTAATTTGTCGATTTCAATTTAGCTCATTACCATTAATTAGTGTTCTCCTGTAAGCATCGGGATCAAGCGGGACAAAGACCCAACAGCATTGCATCACAGCGTCGCGCGATCACCGCCGGGCTAATGTTGGAGTCTATTTACATTAGAATACAATTTGTATGCAATTTTGTGACAGGCAAGAAGAGCTCAGAGGAACATTTGTTTAAGCAAGCTTATGTGAAATCATCTATTTACAATGTCCAACTACACACACACACACACACACACACACACGGTGGCACTGAAGTAGAGTGAGCACTGGTTAGTGGAAGAAGAGTGAAACGAGAGAAAAAAAAAGTGAACAATCAGCTTATGCTAAAAACCTTTTGAGTCCCTTCCAGTATGTAATTCCATTGGGTATTCTGGTCGAGGAAGTTGTCAGCGGTGAGGACGCGGCGTCAATGGACCGGAATAAGAGGGAAACGAGATCCGCACGTGATACCCAGAGCTCGCTGAATCAATAAGGACGTGAAAAGGGTGAAAGGGAGGAAAAAAGAAACCACTAGCCTTGAGATAAACGGACTTCTCTGACGTGGACGTGCTCAGGTAGAAGACTGCCAGGAAAAGGTGGGGAATGAATTGAGCTACGAGGAAGCATTTGTCGGCACAGAATACACTTACGTAGATACTCATTCTCTCTCTCTCTCTCTCTCTCTCTCTCTCTCTCTCTCTCTCTCTCTCTCTCTCTCTCTCTCTCTCTCTCTCTCTCTCTCTCTCTCTCTCTCTTAATGTGTGTGTGTGTGTGTGTGTGTGTGTGTGTGTGTGTGTGTGTGTGTGTGTGTGTGTGTGTGTGTGTGTGTGTAAGTAAAGATTTATTGCTATAAATAAATAAATAAATAAATAAATATAAATATATATATATATATATATATATATATATATATATATATATATATATATATATATATATATATATATATATATATATATATATATATATATATATATATATATATAAGGGCTATAAAGGCTGGTCCGTCGAGCCGAAGCTCCCTGACGGACACAAATTAAAAAGCGTAAGAGGACATGAACACAAGTAAACCAATGTTATGTGCAAGTGAAAACACACACGAACTAATCTGGAAATGATTTTGACATTACATTTTACTGAATACAAAAATTGTAATGTGCATACATAATAACAATAATTCATGACAATAAAGTAAAACTGTGACATTCTTTATATAATAATGATAATAGATAGTAGTTAAATTAATATTATGACTTCCTGTATGGTAACGTTGTTAATCAGTTTGAATATTTCATTTGATCATTGACGTGTGTGTGTGTGTGTGTGTGTGTGTGTGTGTGTGTGTGTGTGTGTGTGTGTGTGTGTGTGTGTGTGTGTGTGTGTGTGTGTGTGTGTGTGTGTGTGTGTAACTGTTGTACTTGCCTGAATACTCTAAAGTCTTTGCTGTCTGACGTTCAGCTTGTTATTTCGACAACTTTCACAACCTCTAGGGCAAACTACTGAGGGTTTCCAAGGACATTTTCATGATTTTAAGCGATAATTTAACAACGATTATTCACCACAGAAATAAAAAAAAACACGTAATAACCCAAACAGTCCCCAGTGCAGCCTTTGAACATAGTGCCATTGAAAATCCCAAAGCGTTTCAAAACATTAGCCTTTCTGAGAGAGAGAGAGAGAGAGAGAGAGAGAGACTTGGTGAGGTGGACACGCATCACTAAACAATATAGGACAGTGTGTGTGGTAGTGACGCCTGGAGCATTCAAGTTTAGGACGCCGCTCAGCCTCCATCTAGCTTTCTTGGGTGTGACCGTGACATTTGAGCGACATTAAACTGATGGCTTTTCCATTGCTATTCCTACGACAGCAACGGACGTCAGCAAGACCAGTGTTTTCCCTTCAGCAGGATGCAGGGGACGTCATGTGCGAGGTGACGTGAGACAGGCATCAAACGAGTTTTCTTCTGGGGAACTTAAGGTGAGAGAGAGAGAGAGAGAGAGAGAGAGAGAGAGAGAGAGAGAGAGAGAGAGAGAGAGAGAGAGAGAGAGAGAGAGAGAGAGAGAGAGAGAGAGAGAGAGACATACACTTTTATAAAGAAAAAGGAGCAAGTGTCTATCTTTTCCTTCATATCTTGACTTTTTCTTTGTCATTACTACCGGTGCTGTTTTGTCCGGATATAGTAGGATGAGAGAGCCGTATGAAGCGCTGCACCAGGCGATTACCGGATCACGGCGGCTACGTATCTGCAGGAATGGTGATGAGAGAGGCAGGTAAGGCTATCGATTGCAGCTCATTCAGCAGTTATTACTTCCTGGATGTACTGGGCTCCTATTATCATCACTATCCCCAGCGCTGACCGTCCATCGCTCGGCCAAAAAGTGAACTAAGGGCTAAAATATATGTACGTACAGTTACAACTCATCTCTGGTTCCAATACGAATATTATCCTTTTTATTCTTTTTTCTAGGGTAATTTATAAGTTTTAGACTTTTCTAGTATTGCAGTCTTTTGAAGAGTTCTGTCGCATGAAAGAGATTAAGTGAACCTCTAATCTTTATTTTCTAGTGTGTGTCCATGAAACTAATATTTTACAATTCTGAGAACGCTCTACACATTAACAATGGCCATTCGTAGTAGTAAAAGTGTTAACTAAGCTTAGGTTTTATCTGTTTTATCTGCTTTATCTGTTTTATGTAAATATGTCCATGCAAATGATATCCTACAATGCTATGAACGTTAACAATGGGGAACCTTGTCAACAAAAGATTGATCACTTAGGTTTGGTCACGTTGGGTCAGATCAGGTTACGCTGCGAAACCTTAACCACGGCTGCAATTATTTCCGATCTTCCTGGGTGAAACAAATGGAAGCTACTGAAAGATGAGCCACCGTGACGTCCTGCCCTGAGTCAAGAGTGCGTCAGAGTAAAGGACAAACACAGACGACACCTTTGAATATGCAAATGCGACACAGATGGTAATGGAAGGTAGAAAGTGAAGCATAACGGCGAATGCGTGCAAGACATCAGGAAACGAGTTAAAAGATATGACCCAACGACATACTAACCCACTGACACTGACTTTGCCCTGGTTATTAGTGATGCTAATGTTCAAGATCTCTTCCTCCTCCACACTAGAAATCAGGGCATAGCGGAAGCCACAAGAACTAGTACAAACATCAGACCCTTTATGAAAAACGTTAATACATAAATATTATGTCCATCTGTCGTTCTTATCCACTCACCTAGCTTATCTTCCTTTCAATCTTTCTATAGACTCGACACTAACAAATACTGACACCGTAATAACAACAATATGCATAAGTGTGGCAGTAATCATAATTGCATCCAACCGAACAATGAATATATATCTGATTTAGTGACAATGGAAACAGAACTTAATCACTTCACTACAATGGAACGAACATGCACACACACACACACACACACACACACACAGTCCATAAAATAACATGGAGTCTCATATTTCACTTTTCTTCATCATTTTCAGAAATACGAATATGTAGATGACAAACTCAAAGGATGGAAGAAGAAGAAGAAGAAGAAGAAGAAGAAGAAGAAGAAGAAGAAGAAGAAGAAGAAGAAGAAGAAGAAGAAGAAGAAGAAGAAGAAGAAGAAGAAGAAGAAGAAGAAGAAGAAGAAGAAGAAGAAGAAGAAGAAGAAGAAGAAGAAGAAGAAGAAGAAGAAGAAGAAGAAGAAGAAGAAGAAGAAGAAGAAGAAGAAGAAGAAGAAGAAGAAGAAGAAGAAGAAGAAGAAGAAGAAGAAGAAGAAGAAGAAGAAGAAGAAGAAGAAGAAGAAGAAGAAGAAGAAGAAGAAGAAGAAGAAGAAGAAGAAGAAGAAGAAGAAGAAGAAGAAGAAGAAGAAGAAGAAGAAGAAGAAGAAGAAGAAGAAGAAGAAGAAGAAGAAGAAGAAGAAGAAGAAGAAGAAGAAGAAGAAGAAGAAGAAGAAGAAGAAGAAGAAGAAGAAGAAGAAGAAGAAGAAGAAGAAGAAGAAGAAGAAGAAGAAGAAGAAGAAGAAGAAGAAGAAGAAGAAGAAGAAGAAGAAGAAGAAGAAGAAGAAGAAGAAGAAGAAGAAGAAGAAGAAGAAGAAGAAGAAGAAGAAGAAGAAGAAGAAGAAGAAGAAGAAGAAGAAGAAGAAGAAGAAGAAGAAGAAGAAGAAGAAGAAGAAGAAGAAGAAGAAGAAGAAGAAGAAGAAGAAGAAGAAGAAGAAGAAGAAGAAGAAGAAGAAGAAGAAGAAGAAGAAGAAGAAGAAGAAGAAGAAGAAGAAGAAGAAGAAGAAGAAGAAGAAGAAGAAGAAGAAGAAGAAGAAGAAGAAGAAGAAGAAGAAGAAGAAGAAGAAGAAGAAGAAGAAGAAGAAGAAGAAGAAGAAGAAGAAGAAGAAGAAGAAGAAGAAGAAGAAGAAGAAGAAGAAGAAGAAGAAGAAGAAGAAGAAGAAGAAGAAGAAGAAGAAGAAGAAGAAGAAGAAGAAGAAGAAGAAGAAGAAGAAGAAGAAGAAGAAGAAGAAGAAGAAGAAGAAGAAGAAGAAGAAGAAGAAGAAGAAGAAGAAGAAGAAGAAGAAGAAGAAGAAGAAGAAGAAGAAGAAGAAGAAGAAGAAGAAGAAGAAGAAGAAGAAGAAGAAGAAGAAGAAGAAGAAGAAGAAGAAGAAGAAGAAGAAGAAGAAGAAGAAGAAGAAGAAGAAGAAGAAGAAGAAGAAGAAGAAGAAGAAGAAGAAGAAGAAGAAGAAGAAGAAGAAGAAGAAGAAGAAGAAGAAGAAGAAGAAGAAGAAATAAGGGAAGCTGCAAGAAGCGACCAGGCTTACACGTGGCAGTCTCTGTATGAAATATACCTACCTATTTCCATCTGTTATCCCCATCCATAAACTTGTCTAATCTTCTCTTAAAGCTCTCTAGTGTCTTAGCACTAACAACATGATTACTGAGTCCGTTCCACTCATCTACCACTCTATTTGAGAACCAATTTTTTCCTATCTCCTTCCTAAACCTAGATTTTTCAAGCTTGAACCCGTTATTTCTTGTTCTACCCTGGTTGCTGATCCTAAGAATTTTACCTACATCCCCCTGTTATAACCCTGACACCACTTAAAGACTTCTATCAGGTCCCCTCTTAACCTACGTCTCTCTAAAGAATGTAAATTTAACAGCTTCAACCTCGCCTCGTAAGGAATACTCCTCATCCCCTGTATCCTTTTAGTCATTCTTCTCTGTACTGATTCTAATAGACCTATATCTTTCCTGTAATGTGGGGGCCAGAACTGCACAGCGTAGTCTAGATGAGGTCTGACCAGCGCCAAGTATAACTTTAATATTACTTCCGGCCTTCTACTTTTAACACTCCTAAAAATTAATCCTAGTACGCTATTTGCCCTGTTTCTGGCTTCTATGCATTGTTTCCATAGACGGAGTTCAGAGCTAACTATAACTCTTAAATCTTTCTCGTACCTTGTACCTACCAGAGTTTGGTTGTTTAATGTGTACCTATTGTGTGGGTTTCCTCTACCTAAGGTAAGCACTTTGCATTTATTGATATTAAATTGCATTTGCCATCTATCCGTCCATTCATTCATTCTATCTAAATCTGCCTGCAAGGCGATGGCATCCAATTCTGACCTAATTAATCTACCTATCTTTGTGTCATCCGCAAATTTACTAACATCACTACTAATTCCACTATCCAAGTCATTGATATATATTACAAATAACAACGGCCCTAATACTGATCCCTGTGGCACCCCACTAATTACATGACCCCACTCGGATTTCGAGCCGTTTATTACCACTCTCTGTCGCTTATCACTAAGCCATGACCCTATCCAGCCTAACACCTTCCCATCTATCCCGTGTGCCCTAACCTTTCTCAGGAGCCTTTGATGGGGTACCTTGTCAAATGTTTTACTAAAGTCCAGATATAAGATATCATAACTATCACCATTATCTATTGCCTCGTACACCTTACAGTAAAAACTTAACAAGTTTGTCAGGCAAGACTTCCCCTTCGTGAAGCCATGCTGTGACTGATTTATCAAGTTATGTTTGTCTAAATGTTCCCTAATGTTCCTCGCTATTATTGACTCTTAACATTTTACCTACAACTGAAGTTAAGCTGACAGGTCTATAATTAGACACTAAAGTTTTATCTCCTTTCTTAAAGATGGGTACTACATTAGCCTGCCTCCACATTACTGGTACCTCACCTGACTCCAGTGATTTCCTAAAGACAGAAACTAACGGCTCACTAATAATCTCTTTGCATTCCTTAAGTACTCTGGGATATATTTTATCTGGTCCTGGTGTCTTGAACTTTTTTGGCCTAACTATCTCCTGTTCCACTATCTCCCTAGTTATGGAAATATCTGTCAGCTTCTCATTCTCATCTGCTCTAAACACCTGTTCACTATCTGGCATATCCTGCATGTTTTCCTGGGTGAAGACAGTTAAAAAATACTTACTAATCTCCTCCCCAAAACTAACCAACTCCCCATCTGCTGCCTTTAATGGACCTATAGTATCTTTATTCTTCGTCTTGTATACCTGATAAAATCCCTTGGGGTCCGTCTTCGCCTGGCTGGCTATCTTTAATTCAGAAGAAGAAGAAGAAGAAGAAGATGATTCTATGTATCTGCTTCGACTACACTGATTACGGATGTTCGAAGAAGGTAGCTCACTACAATCAATGAGCAGATCAGCGACACAACGAAACTGTATAGGTCTGCTTCAGCGGGCGTTCGAGGAAATCTTATAACAGATCGGGAGACGGGGAGACGCTTGGTCTTGAGCGCTACGGGGCAGACAAAGGAGGAAGCCATCACGGGAAATATCACCTTGACTATCTTACACCTCCTACGTACGCTTACTTCGCAGCACATCACCTCTTGTTAGTGTATCACAATAGCCAATATACTTCCTATTTTTTCCTGTGTTGCTTCGTCTCCCTTTATCTTGGTACTTACGTTAATCATTACTTTTTTTTCTTTTTTTTTCACTTTGTTTTTAATACTTTTTACTTGTTTTTAATACTAAACACTTTTATTCAGAGAGAACTGAGTGACACACACACACACACACACACACACACACACACACACACACACACACACACACTCGCTAAAAGCCAACGTTACATTTCATGCTGTGAACATAAATTACATATTACATCGTCACTGAATGGGTTACGATGCTTGTGCCTGATCTTTTTAAATGATTTTTAATGTTGCAATTGTAAATTATTGAGTAGTTTTTAAGATAAGAAATGGGAACAATGTGGGGCTCTAACTGAAAGAAATTTCAAAAATTGTCTAAACTTTACCTCTCTCTCTCTCTCTCTCTCTCTCTCTCTCTCTCTCTCTCTCTCTCTCTCTCTCTCTCTCTCTCTCTCTCTCTCTCTCTCTCTCTCTCCTCTCCAAACACCCGACTCTCTAAATTTAATGTGAGTCAATTAAGAGTAAGAGGCGAGTGAGCGTCAGGTACATTTAACGCAGCAGGCAACACTCCACAGCAGCGCGAACATTTGCTCTTCACTAGGCTCTGTTTATTACTCCTTCGGTCCCTTTACCTCGTCGGCCTTGGTCTTAGTGACTTCGTTAAAGCCACGGCCTCGTCGTGACATTATTGCATTTAGTGCGTGGTAGGAATCTTGTATGTAGCCTTGGCAAGGAGACAGTGTGTGTTTGTGTGTGTTTGTGTGTGTGTGTGTGTGTGTGTGTGTGTGTGTGTGTGTGTGTGAGTGTGTGTGTGTGTAAGGTAGTGCTTATCTATATGTTCCTTTGTGTTTCTATTTTTATCGAGTGCCTCTCTCTCTCTCTCTCTCTCTCTCTCTCTCTCTCTCTCTCTCTCTCTCTCTCTCTCTCTCTCTCTCTCTCTCTCTCTCTCTCTCTCTCTCTCTCTCTCTCTATCTCTATCTATCTATCTCAATGCTCTCTCTCTCTCTCTCTATCTCAATGTATCAATCAATCAGTCTACCTGTCTATTTTTCTTGTTTTTCTCTTTCGTCTGTCTACCCATGTCTATCTATTTAACTTTGTTTGCGTGGACGCTTTTGAGAGAGACAAGACAAGACAGACAGACAGACAGACAGACAGACAGACAGACAGACAGACAGACACAAAGACAGACAGACACAAAGACAGATAATCTTATATTAATTTACACAGGTCATCGAAGATAAAGGAAGCGGAAAGATAAGAGCATTTCAGAGTAAAGCAACTTCCTACATTAAACTGCAAAGTATACGGAAAATGATTGTTAAACTCTGAAAAGTGTCTAGTATTAAAAAAAAAAAAAAATGTAAAAATAATAATAACAATCAACTTAAGTACCAAGATCAAAGGACACGAAGGAACACGGTGAAAGAAAAATTAGCATGTTAGCTGTTGTGATATGTTAACAAGAGGTGATGTGATGAAAAGTAAGTGTACATAGGAGGTGTAGGGTAGTCATGGTGATGTTTCCTGCGATGACTTCCCCCACCCATCCCCGGTCTGCCCCGTAGCGCTCAAGACCAAGCGTCTCCCCGCCTCCCGATCTGTGTTATAAGCCTTCCTCTAACACCCGCAATCAATGTCGCCGAAGCAGACCAATACAGTTTCTTTGTCTGTCTGAAATAATTGCAACCGTGGTTAAGGTATCCCGGCGTAGCGTGATCTAACCAAATATGACCAAACCTAACCGTGATTAACCCTTTTGCTGATAAGGTTCCCCATTGTTAACGTTCAGACCATTGTAGGATATCATTTGCATGGACATAGATAAAACAGATAATAGTGAAAAAATTATAAAACATGAGCTTAATCAACACTTTTCTATTGCTACCTACGAATGGCCATTGTTGACGTGTAGAACATTCTCAACATTGCAAAATATTAGTTGCATGGACACATTAGAATAATAAGTATAGGAGGTTCATTTCATCTCCCATGCTACAGAACTACTCAAAAGACTGCAATGCTAAAAAGTCTAAAAGTTGTAAGTTACCCTAGTAAAAAAAAAAAAAATAAATAAATAAAAACCTAATCTAATCTAATAACCTAATCTAATCTAATCTAACCTAATAATAAATAAATAAAAACCTTAATCTAAAGTAATTGATCATGGGAGAACAGTTATGAGGGTAATTCTCGTAGGTAAAATATTCGTACTGGAACGCGAGATGAGTTGTAACTGTACGTACATGTATTTAAGCTCTACTTAGTTCGCATTTTGGCGGAGCGATGGACGGCCAGAGCTGGGGATAGTGATGATAATAGGAGCCCCAGACATCCAGGAAGCAATAACCGTTGAATGAGCTGCAATCGATAGTCTAACCTGCCTCTCTTATCACCATTCCTGCAGATACGTGTAGCCGGCGTAATCCGGTCATCGCCTGGTGTATACGGCTCTCTCATCCTGCTGTATCCGGACAAGACAGCACCGGCAGTAAAAACGAAAGAAAAATCAGTATAGGAAGGAAAAGATAGACATTTGTTTTCTTTTTTGGAATCTCTCTCTCTCTCTCTCTCTCTCTCTCTCTCTCTCTCTCTCTCTCTCTCTCTCTCTCTCTCTCTCTCTCTCTCTCTCTCTCTCTCTCTCTCTCTCTCTCTCTTGGAGTGATCGTTTTGCCTTTTAGTTATTTGCTACCTGTCCGCCTGAGTGTCTTTCTTCTCCCCCCATATTCTGTCTGTCTGTGTCAGTCTAACTCTATCTCTCTCTCTCTCTCTCTCTCTCTCTTAGCGAGTCGGGTATATGCATGTCTGTAGACAATGAGATATTTGTGTATCTATTTGTGTATTTATGTGTGTCGCGCTCCATGTTACGAGTACCTATAGTTGTGCATTCTGATTTAATTTTGATATACATATATTTGATATAAACAATATTGAAGATATAATCAAGTCTATCTATCTGTATAATATGTATAGTTAATCAACTATCTTTTATAATATCTAATTTGATGCCTATCTATTAAATATATCTATCTAATCAACAATTTCTACTTATCTACCAGTCCCTTTATCTATCACACTATCAATCTATCTATTTATGAGTCAACCTATCTACCTACCAATCAGTAAAGCTAAAAAAGAAAAAAAAATGAACTTTGTTGTCTCTTACACAAATTTCTATTCTTCTCTTGATCCTCTCCGCCATCCCCTCGGCACGGCAGCAGGACCTCGCTTAGCCATCCCTCAGAGACGCCGAGGATGCACTGGGTAGCGCATATAATGACCACAGAACAAGAACACGTAAAATCGTCATAGTACAGTAATGCCACTTTTAACCTAAGATTCATATATCGTTTCGTATATGAAGTAGTAGCCATTCATAATTCATAGTTATTTACCAAAAAAGCTACAAATTACACCATAAGATGACGACTTGGCTACGAAGTACGAGCGTTTGGCTTCCCTCTAAATGGTGTTATGATCACTTCAATTGAGATCGAAGAGGTTTAGGGGAAAGTCGTCATGTGAATGGCCACACCTGAAGCACTGGGTAATGGGTCACACGAGTCGTAGTCGTGGCAGTGTTGCAATCCTGGCACCGGTTACAGCAGTAGTAGTTTTCTATGCAATTGTGTTCTATACGAGGGATACCACGTGTAAAGGTGATGGCTCCTTGCAGCTTCCCTTACTGTATATTCTTATGAGTACTTATTGTTCCCTTTTCAACTTTGGTCTGCCTTCCCACTTCGTTGCTAGTGTCACAACTTTCGCACTGATTATCATGGGAAAGTTTTATCACAAGACTAAGGAACCGTTCTTTTCATCTTAGTACATTTCCAGTTAAGACTCCCTTACTAGTATTGTAACCCTGACTATTTTTTTTTTTTTTTCCGCAAAAGTATTAGTAGTTTTCGATAATAAGCCTCGGCCGCCATACTTTTTCCCCCTTAGTACCTAATGATGTGGCCAGATATCAACTGCTCAAAGGCTATGTACCAAAAGTATCATACATGTGCATTATAGATTCAGACAAGGACTTTCTGGACGTGAGGAAAAAAACTGGATACTTCTCACGATATCGAACGTCAAACTATAAGCAGATAATAAGGCCCGTATCCTTAAACACTTTGGGAGTTCATAAAGATGTTTTAATGACTGCAGAGATAATGATAATGATAATGATGTAGAATATTTTTTTAACTATTACCAGAATCATGAAAACTCCCCTTAATGCCCCAGTAACTTCACCTTCAGCTTGGTAAATACAGTCAAGTTAAATCACCGAAACGTTTGAGAATTCGGACCTAACTACACCTCTTCCACAGCACCGTGTCAAAGCCTCTGCATGAAGCCTACGTGACCAAACACACGCACGCCGACAGATGCACCTCGCCAATAAAGATGCCGTACCCAAAGCTACGGCATATACACAAAACACTAAAAACGGTAATTTGAGAACAATTTCAGCATTCACTTCATACACATGGCAGTGAGCTTCTGTATTCCTCGCCGTCTCACGAGATAATTTCCTGCCACTAATTAAGTAACTAATAAACCTCCTTTCTTTTCTATCGAGGTTCATCAGCCGTCCCTTTGAAACCTCCCAAATAAGCGTCACTAACTATGCACTGCAGTAATACAATTAGCCCATTTCATATGCGTTCATTACTAACATCTTCAACGGACCTTTTTCTCCCTAATTTTTGTTGACCTTGGCCGGCGCCCCTGATGCACAAAAAAATTACGATAAATAAAGTGAGGTACATCGATGCCGGTACATCATTCTGGTCACGCCATCTTAACTTCCTTCCGTCCCTTCTTTCCTCTGCGTCACTGTTGGGTGCAGATTTAGTGCAAGGGCGTTAAGTCTTGGCATTACTGTTATACGGCATATCTCTTCTTTTTCTTTTTCTTCTTTATCTCCCCCTCCTCCTCCTCCTCCTAGAACATAAACGCTTACACAAGAGGACGTATCAGTCATGACCAGAACCGAAGCACTGCTCACTTTACAGTCCATGTGAGTGAGGCAGTTTATTATTCCCACCCTCTCCATAACAAGATCCTGATCCTGCAGTGCATTAAACCAGTCAATCAATCCAGCAATTAAGCTCTTCAAGAAGTCATGAATATACTACTATATTAGATGTTATATAGAGAATACATACTCGGGAAGAAAATATATCAGAAGACTATCTGTCTATAACAATGGTATATGTTTGTTAGCTAAGCGTGGACAAATATGATATATACAAAACAATGCTCCTTCCCCATTCACTTTTTCTTTTAAAGGTTATCCTGATGGCACACTGTCTTATGATCCCATTCTGAAAATCTATACGAAAGAAAACTGAATACAGAGAAGATTTGCAGTGCTGGATGTGAATTTTCCCAACGGAATAAACCTAGGATATATAATAGCATTCTTATATCATCTTTGGCATTGAATCCAAGCACTGCACTCACTCATGTAAACCTAATATGAAAATAACACCTTAATGGCAACCCGCATAATGTTCTGTTCCCCGTGTATTGGTCATCCGGCGGGGCTCCAGGGTAAATACCGCCCAAAGCTTTTACGGAATAATTTCATCATCAGGGTCATCAAAAGCCGCTGCGTATTTCCTTTCGGAGTCAAATTACACCTTTATCTCAAGCTTGAAAGGCACGTAATGACGGGTAAGTGCGCCCCCTTCCATGCCAATTTACGTGCACCCCCTTCCACGGCAATTTAGTTTCCACGATTGAACCATATTAGTCTGCCATTAGCCGCGCCGCCTCTCATTTTCTATCATACCCAGCGCAGGACAACGGGGAGCGGTGCGCAGCAGAAAACGGACCGCGGAAAGGCGATTCAAAGGGGAGACTGAATCAAAACGCAAAACGCTTTCGCAGTTGTGATGGTAAATGTGTGTGTAGGTGTGTGTGTGGGAAGAAGGAGGGAAAGGGAATGAATATCCAGGTAGTACACTAATACATTTTTTTTCTTATTATTATATGTACTCTAAACTCTCCTATAAAGGTACACAATTGACTTCTTATGCACAACACTTCACACCAAACCATATTCCGTGTTCCTAATAAATTTAAACACACGAGAATAGTTTTCCCTGTAATAAGAGTAAGCTTAAGCGAAATACATGTTCAATATATAAGTTCTGAAAACTCGAAACTCCCCCAGTATAATCGACATATATTTTATCTGTCGTACATCACTCCATAGCTAGCCATACTCACTCAATATTAACCCGTTAAACCCACGAGAATACTTTCCTTTTAGTAAGTCCAATTTCAAGAGAAGTACAAGTTTCTACACACTTGTCTAATAAAAGTCCCCTTGTATTTATTAGAGTGTATATACTAAGACCGATTCATGTCACATCATTACGACACGTCTCATTATATTCGTCTCTATTTGCTTTTCGTTATCCTGTGGAGACGTGATCCAACCAAACGGTTTACCATCACCATCGTTCCCTCACACTACAGTTCCACCACGTCAGAGGATCATATCAATTATATTCTTCCTTCTTAAAATCTGGAGAGACCAACCACTCAATTATATAAATAAACGGTAGTTTCCTATGTGAGAGAGAGAGAGAGAGAGAGAGAGAGAGAGAGAGAGAGAGAGAGAGAGAGAGAGAGAGAGAGAGAGAGAGAATTGTAGGACACAGTTAACCTTCAATTCCGACATTCTGAAACACTGGAGAGAAAAAGAAGATAAAAAAAATCCTGCTCTTTGCATGTACGTACACTGTTCCTTTGATCTTCGCATTGTCTTTTGTCAAGGCTTCATTCTAGCGTTCAGTGCATATTCTTAATCCGGGTGTAATTTGTACAAGTTTCTTTAATCCAGTAGCTTAGCCGCCATGACTGCTAATGACGGCCACCATTCATGAAAATAATATTGTAAGACTTCTTATTAGCCAGCAATCTAATAAATGTATCTATTTAATTCACAATATTCACTTAACTAACACACGAATATAGTAATGATCTATATATATACCACTCTCCTTCTCTATCATGCTGTTTACTCTACTATCCATTCTTCCATCTACTATCCATTCTTCCATCTATCACAGTACTAGCAGAAATCAAATAACGACTACCAACACCAACAACTACATTAACAAGAGCAACAACAATGACAACCGCCACGACAGCTCAAAAGTTAAGAGCTACCTGCCAAAATAAACTGTGGTCTTTGAAGGAGTGAATACAAGGCTAAGTTCACGGAGCAGAGGTAATTATAGTATGAATTGACTCTACAGATCCAAGCCCTCCATGTGTCTTTCCCTCCCTCCCGTGCTCAGTCCTTCCCACGCGTGATAACCACAGGCAGTAATACAGTTGTCCCTATGTGCGCGTGTCTCTTTGTCCTCATCAACCTTGTCACACTGCAATCCCCGTTTTAGCCTGCAGTTATAGTGGTTGTGGTGGTGGTGGTAGTGGTGCAGCAACAGCAGCAGTAGTAATAGTAGTAGTAGTAGTAGTAGTAGTAGTAGTAGTAGTAGTAATAGTAAATTTTACCTTCGCTATTATTTCTTATTTAATTGTGCGCTTTCCAACCACTAAAATAATTAATTCTCAAATAGCAGTGCAACAATAAAAGATAAATGAACACAGTAATAAAGTAATGGAAGACTAAGAAGTAAAATGCCATAGTAATACTTTTGTCGGCTTATTAAAGACCAAAAAACTAACATAAGTATTGAGTACTTTCCACACCATTACTGCAACTGCATCTCGGCTACCGCTGAACACTACGAGTAATACCACTAACTAATACACATCAACGAACAACTGACATCTAAAAAGACAAGCATTCGACCTTAAAAAATTATTGAACTGAATATAAAAAAAATGGAAGCAATTTTGCAAAAGGTGAGTCAACAAAACATTTAATTAGGTTGCTTAAAAAGGAGGCAGGGAGATGACAGCACCTGATCACCACCCTGACGGGCTGCACGGTAATTGCCTCACTTTGCTGAAATCGCCGTTTTTATTAGTGATGAATTCATTGCCACACAACTATTAACGCGTTGGGGAGCCGCGCACCGCATCGCTGATAAAATTTTTACTGGATCACACCGTTTAATATGTCAACGTTGTATTATACTGGGTTTGTTGTGTGTGGATTCTTTCCCTGTAGTGGCGGGATGGTGTGATTGACATGTGAGTGACGGTAACTTTATATTGTAATTTTTATTGTTTTTATTGATCAAGTTATACTTTATTTATAATACTTTGACTCTTTCATCATCTATTCTATATCTTTATATCGGACACTTTTATAATACGGTTTCTTACATATTTAGTTCTGTACCTTAGAAAAGACAAGATTAACTTACCATTACCTCTTTATGTGTCTCCAAGGAAACAAATTTCTAGTGCTTTGAATGTTAATAAAGTGAGGACCATATGTAAGGATTAAAGAATGATATTACGTAACGCATCCAGACTTCCAAAAAATCAGACTGCAGCGCTTGCACTACATGAAACACAGCAGGTAAGTCAAGGTGGCTTAAGGATTTCCTCTACTTTCATATACGTGACGGAACAATGAGGAAAAGACAACACGCATGAAGTTGGCTTTACTTAACACGTTTTCCATGAATCGTCTCTAACTTTTTGACATATAATAATGGAGTGTCTTAAATAGTTATGTTGTTTGGAAAAGATGAAAATAACCCCGTTCTCTTTTAAAACGGCTATTTTAATAAAAACCCTTAAATAGTTATGTAACCTTGAAGAGATAAAATTAACATCTCTTATTAGACACTAATGTTAGTCCTACAGTCTTAAAAAAACTTCTGTTCTCTCTTTTTTTTTTTAGACACTTATCTTAGTTCTCAGTGCCTTTGATAACTGTAGAGTGGAAAGATAAAATCAACCCATTTGTGTATATAAGTGAACACAGCCAATGTTCCTTTATTTGTGTATCCTTATGTACTAAGTATTTCTCACTCATGTATCCTCAATGTTATCGTCAACAAAACTACACTGTTCTCTCTATTTTAGACTCTTAATTTAGTGCTAGTCTCTCAAATACTTCTGTAGACTACAAAGTAAAAGAACTAACCCTCTACCAGTCTCTCTCTCTCTCTCTCTCTCTCTCTCTCTCTCTCTCTCTCTCTCTCTCTCTGTCTCTCTCTCTCTCTCTCTCTTCCCTGAGTACCATGCAGAGAATATGCTACATTTCTTTCGAAATTAATAAAGGACAACCATGGTACCATTGCAGTTAAAGAAAAAAAAAGCTTAATCTGCTCAAATGACAAGATTGGGATTATTGAATATTACAAAGTAGCGGCAAGGGGATCACGTTCCTAACAGAAGCAAGCGTCATGGCAACCCGTGCCGCCTCGCGTTATCTCCCCTGGCTGGTTGACACACGCTGGAGTAGAAAGGTTTCAAGGCTCACGCATGCTTGGGGTTTGGGGCGAGTTATCTCAGGAATTGCTTTTAGTCAGTAGTAACAGTCAGGGTAACTGTGGCGGACATCGCTGGTGAGACTGAATGTGCCGGGATGTCCTTCATCAAAAAAATAAATAAGTAAATAAAAAATAAAGAATGAACAAATGAATAGATAAATAAATGTATCCCTTACTGTAATGAAAATAAATTAATAAATGAAAAATGAATGAATAAATGAAAAAAAAAGTAATGGATACCAACACAACAAAGCCAGTTTCGTTTAAAAGCCATTTTACTCTCACTAATTGCTGCTGTCGAATGTCATTTCAGAATTCTCTCTCTCTCTCTCTCTCTCTCTCTCTCTCTCTCTCTCTCTCTCTCTCTCTCTCTCTCTCTCTCTCTCTCTCTCTCTCTCTCTCTCTCTCTCTCTCTCTCTCTCTCTCTCTCCCTCTCTCTCTCTCTCTCCCTCTCTCTCTCTCTCTCTCTCCTTCTCTCTCTCTCTCTCTCTCTCTCTCTCTCTCTCGTCCCCAACACAGCTATGAATCGCATTGTAACTCAGGACTTATAGTTGATTACATCATTATGGGCCGTATTCTTAAACGTTTCAGTGCTTTATCGCGATTGTCTTCAGTTGGTTCTAGTGGAAGGTACTGGAGTTTTAATAAGATTTAATGGTTTTAGAGATACTTCAAGAATTCCGACCAAAGTGCCTTGCGAACCCGACTTATCATCTCGGTGGCCTTCGAAAATAGTTCATATGAGAGAAGAAGAGCTCAAGAGCACAGGTTTATGTAAATCCGAATCATCACACATTAATTCTGCAGTTATTCACGAGTGGCATGAATGTAAATCTCGGGGCTTTCTTCTTTATATATAATATGTACAGCTTATACGGAGATATAAACAGAGATTCTAGTTTGTTCTCGAGGTTCTTGTATCTGGGATGAATCTGTTCTGCCGCAACTCAGCTTGTTATCTTATCGTGTACGGGAACTGCGTGCCTAGATGCTTAGCCAATACTTCCGGCTAAGTTGACGTTATGCCTTGTCTCTTAAGGAATCTAAAAATATCGTACGTTCTGGATGACACACACAACTCTGCACACACAACTTGTTTTGGCTCCTACATCCATCTACACTACATTTCACCTACATGTTCATCGCACGCTTATACGTATACGAACAAAAACATACCAGTGCCTTACACACACAATAACCAACTTACAAACAAACTGGTTTCTAAAGACACGAAGATAAAGACCACGGAGAAGCTTTTCAACAAACGTATGCATGGACAGTAAACAGTAACCAAGATGAAGACATTTTATCTTACCTTGCAGTCTGTACTGGATCCAAAATGGGGATATCTGATGCTGGTGGTAGTGGTGGTGGTGGTGGTAGTGTTAATGGTGGTGGTGCAGCCAGACACATACATAAAGGATAAGGCGCCGCGTTAAAGGAGCAGTGTTTGAAACGTGGATTATCAAGACACTTCCGAAACTAAACTGATCAGCTTTTTGGAGTCTCTTTTAGTCTCCTTCTTCAGTCATATTTTTTGAGGTAGAGCAGAATATTGAGCGATCTCCTTTTTTTTCTCATTTTTGTGTCCTTTACCGGACTTCTTAGCATTAACATTATACACACATAGCCTTTTCACCAGACCTTCCATCACCACTCGGCTTCCTCGCCTTGCCGCCACAATGTGTATAAACTCCATTCTTGAGCCAGATCATACGAGTACACCAACTTACTGACGCGTAACACATAAGGTTTTCTTTGATTCTCAGAGGAGTAGCACACTTCCCCTAAGGTCATTTTTTCTTATTCCACCACAAGACACACAAACGACCTTCTGCGCGAGCACATTACCAGTTAACAATGACTTTTCTCCACATTACTATTATTTTTTTTTCTTCATACGTCTCCTGAGTATTGCCTCGCACTGTCCCTTCTTCAGGTGACTCTCAGAACCTCTTATGGTTTCTAATGGTCACGTTCCTCCTGATGCTTCCGCCTTCAGTACCAGCCCTCTGCACGAGACAGAATAACCAGTTGATGCTACGTTAAGTCAAGTTGAGAGGGAAGCACGAGTTGCAAAGAAGAGCTTGGAGAAAATCTACCGGAAAAAAAAAAGTTCATAATGTGGGAGACGAGGAAACGCTCTCACGGTACACACAAAGCCCCCAGGAAACGTGACGAAGTTAAAATCTACGTATATCTAGTAGAGTATCATATTATATGTACCGGAGAGAGAGAGAGAAAGTTATAAGAAAGACTCAAGACCGACCGAAAATACATACTAAACAAAAAACAATTAGTCGATGCTTCCTTAAAAAATACGATAAGATTTCCATTAATGATACAATACATTCCAGAAGTGTCCTATCTTAAAAGAGTTAAGTCATAGGAAAGAGAATGAGCGGAAAACTATAGTGTTGCTGATTTGGACAAGTGAGTGGGATTGAAACGGAGGATATAGCAAAACTTTATTTCTCTAACACTTCTCTAACGTTTCGAGGGAGACAATTAAAGAAATGAAGTTCTGCTGTATCCATCAACACCACTATATCCCACTCAGTGTTGCAGAGTTTAACTGTGAAAGGAAAGAAAGAAATTATATACTGATTAACTTTCTCATTTCTAACATGTCAAACATAAAGGTGAGGAAAAGCGGAATGTTTTGTGTAGCGAGGCAAGCAGGTAGGAAGCCACATAAAACAGTAATTACGAACAATTATAGTAAAGGATAGCAAGAGATGTGACACTGAGACGGAGAATGACAGAAGGAAAACAACAATTTTGAGAAGTTCATGAAACGATGATTGGCAAATTTGAAAAAATAAATAAATAAACTGTAAATACAATGTCTTATCTTAGGACTTCATCAGTGGATAGAGTAAAAATCTTTCGTGTCTTCTTCCTCCTCCTCCTCCTCAAAATACCATTTTCGAAAATATTTATGATTTCTTTTGCTCGTCAAATGTGTAAACATCTTTATCCTCCTCCTCCTTCTCCTACTCCAGCGCCTCTTTCTCTCCGCTTCTTACTTTTTTCTTTTCTTTTTTTTTTCCTCTTTCCCTTACTCTTCGCATCGCACATTCTTCTGTTCAAATCATTCTTTCGCCTTTCTCTTCCTTATTCTTTCGTTTCCTCTGCATTTGTTTTACCTCTTCCTTTTCCTCTTGTAACACCCGGAATTTTATTTTTTATTTATTTTTTTGCAAGAAGTTCACCTCATTAACCCTCACTTCATCAGGGTTGTCTTCGGAGCCCCAAAAAGCTGAGGGGTCACTCGATACGCACGTAAGTCAAAAGCCACGACGCAGTAAGGAACACCCGAGGACGCCCACTGAAGGTACAAATGGTAGACAGTACAAGGACTGTTTTTTAGTGCTTCTGAGGACGACTGCTTGTGGGGTGATGAACTAGTATGTTTTAGAACTGGTGGGTCAGACAGATGTACAGTACTTCTCAAAACAATCTTTCACCTTTTCACTGCGTTATACAACAATTCACAGCACTGAAAGCAATGTATTGAATCTTCATAAGCATCGACAAAAAAGAAGGGGATAAAAAGAAATAGCAATTTCTAGCCAATATAGTGTTTAGAGATAGTTCTAAAACAAACAAAAAACAGAAAACGATGTCTCAGAGTGGTTAGTAATTAAGGAAATGTGTTAAATAACAGTAAAAAGGTTAAAGTGTGGTGTGAACTGTGGCATATTAGTAATGAACAATAAGAAACGTGTTGCTTGATCACGTGTCGCGTCGGTAAGGTTGGTCTGCATGGCTTGACGTGATGCTGATATGCCGCTCTATTTTCCAGGTCAAAATATACGGTAACCATCCCTAGTGTGCAGGGCTGCCAACTGTTGTCACCGTAATCACCAGACGTGTCAAATAATATCGTCCATTGTGTCAGAATGTGGACCTCTTACTTTTTAAATATAGTTTGGGGAGCTACTGTACTTGTGGGTAAAGGAAGTATTGTTAGTAGAGGTGATAGGAAGTCAGTTTAATTGTTTGTTTATGGGTTATGTGAAATTGCTGTTTGATAGGACTGGTGGATAAGAAAACTGTTAGTGAATCTAATGAATAAAAAAAAAATATCCAAGGAGGGTAGTATATTATGGAAGTGAAAGGAAGTTAGTGGAATTGCTTGCTTATGGATGACTTAATTTTGTTGTTTGCTAAGACTGATGGATAAGTGGACAAGACAGCTGTTAGCGAGTCTAGTGTAAAACAATAATAGTTGCTGGAAGAACTGGCTGATAGGATATTAATGGAACCGGTAACATTTGGAGTTGCTTGCTTATGGATGACCTGAAATTATTGTTTGTGAGGAACAGTGGTCATATCAGATTTTGATGAATCTAGTGGAATGAAAAAAAAATATATATATAGTGGATTGAAAAAGTGAGTATAGTGGATTAAATAAAAAAAGAAAAAAAAAGTCGCTGGAAGAACTGGTCATTAATAGTAAGGTACTGTGACCATTGTTTGTGAGTGATATGAAACGAAGTGTTTGGGGGATTTGTGAATTAGAGAACTGCTTGTGGATCCACCGGATAAGACAACAAATGCGAACACAAGTGAATATTACGGTATCAATGTCATTAGTAAGATATGTTAACCATTGCTTATAAAAGTGAAGCGTTTTTTAGGATTTGTGAATCAGAAAGCTATTGGAGAGTCTACTGAAGGAGATAACAAATGCTAGTGAGAGTAATGTAAGGACACTCGTGACACTAACCGATGTAGTGACTATTGCTTATCAGTTAATTAAGGGTTGTTTCTTGACATTGTACATTAGAGCAGTTTCATGATCTAGTGATAAGATAAAAAAAAAAAAATGCCGGTGGGAGTGGTAAAAGTGAATGGTTTTGGTAGATACTGATACGTCTGTTGTGTGCCCGGCTGATAGAACGTGACAAGAAAATAAGGAGACAGGATAAGACCAGTTGCCCTACACGAGGTAACAAGGCAGCCCCTTAGCACTTAAAACCTATTTCATCCAACCTCCTATCGACATCATGACATGTGCACATACCGCGGTCTTGCTGGTGTGCTCCATTCAGTTACAACCTTATATGCAAACCAATTTCAACCTATCTCTTTAAATATAATACTGTCTCGTTGATATCCATTCTGAAGCGTCTTCACTCGTTCACTGATAAAAAGAGACAGATATATACTCTTATCTTTGTTGAATCCCTCAGTCCATTAAGATGCTTCTATCACGTTACCATGCACCTTACGTCTTTCCGGGAAATGCATCTTAACATGTTCCAACCGATCCCAGGAAGGTAAGTTTCCCATTCCCGAACCAAATATTGTTACTTAATTGGACTTCTATTTTTTTTTTTTTTTTCAGATATTCAAGTAATATTGTTACACTAACCACACAGGCTACTGAATCTGTATAGCAAGCAATACTTTCTATACTTCTAGAGCGCTTTTTACTAACCAAAACAGACCCAAACACGCATGCCAACAGTGTGTGTGTGTGTGTGTGTGTGTGTGTGTGTGTGTGTGTGTGTGTGTGTGTGTGTGTGTGTGTGTGTGTGTGTGTGTGTGTGTGTGTTGTGTGTGTGTGTGTTGTGTGTGTGTGTGTTTTGTGTGTGTTGTGTGTGTGTGTGTGTGTGTGTGTGTGTGTGTGTGTGTGTGTGTGTGTGTGTGTGTGTGTGTGTGTGTGTGTGTGTGTTTGTGTGTGTGTGTGTGTGTGTGTGTTGTGTGTGTGTGTTTTGTGTGTGTGTGTGTGTGTGTGTGTGTGTGTGTGTGTGTGTTGTGTGTGTGTGTGTGTGTGTGTGTGTGTGTGTGTGTGTGTGTGTGTGTGTGTGTGTGTGTGTGTGTGTGTTGTGTGTGTGTGTGTGTGTGTGTGTGTGTGTGTGTGTGTGTGTTGTGTGTGTGTGTGTTGTGTGTGTGTGTGTGTTGTGTGTGTGTGTGTGTTGTGTGTGTGTGTGTGTGTGTGTGTTGTGTGTGTCTGTTGTGTGTTGTGTGTGTGTGTTGTGTGTGTGTGTGTGTGTGTGTGTGTGTGTGTGTGTGTTGTGTGTGTGTGTGTGTGTGTGTGTGTTGTGTGTGTGTGTGTGTGTGTTGTGTTTGTGTGTGTGTGTGTGTTGTGTGTGTGTGTGTGTGTGTGTGTGTGTGTGTGTGTGTGTGTGTGTGTGTGTGTGTGTGTGTGTGTGTGTGTGTGTGTGTGTGTGTTGTGTGTGTTGTGTGTGTGTGTGTTGTGTGTGTTGTGTGTGTGTGTTGTGTGTGTGTGTGTGTGGTGTGTGTGTTGTGTGTGGTGTGTGTGTTGTGTGTGTGTGTGTGTGTGTGTGTGTGTGTGTGTGTGTGTGTGTGTGTGTGTGTTGTGTGTGTGTGTGTGTTGTGTGTGTTGTGTGTGTGTGTGTGTGTGTGTGTGTGTGTGTGTGTGTGTGTGTGTGTGTGTGTGTTTTCCGCCAACTACGCTTAATAGATTTATATACTTGAGAAGATTCATGGATCTTCATATTACACAAAATTATATCATCCATGGAATTACGTAAACCATTACACAAAACTCTTTTAATAAAACCGCTACTTTCCGCGAGATGTCCCTAAGAAATATACGTATTTACACAGACAAGATGTACTCACATCACATATTAACCTTGAAGATACACAAGCCGCTGCACAAGACGCGGTTCTTATGACACAACAACGCTACTTCAACTCGGATCCACACACATCCGGGGACACAATGTACCATCATGACCATATTATTACATTACTCCTTTCCGAACCAGCCACATAATTACATCGGATGCAGGCCTTTCTTCATGTACCCTGATCAGTTTGATGGCCGCAACTGAGCAACTCCTACGAAGCATCTCACATTATTGCCTATACCGGAGCGAGCCATTTCACGGTTACGAGATTACAGTGGGAGGTTGTGATATTGCGTAATCATTACTTCAGCCTTAGGTGGATGGCCGAGACGAGTGTGATGAAGGTTGTTGCTGGGCAGTGGTCAGGGAATAGTAAAGAGGAGTCACAGAAACGGACGGGAGTAAGTTAAGAGCCAGGATTAACTTGCCCCGTACATTAATTAAAGCAGAGTCGAGCTGTGCTGAGCTAAGGTTGACTCGCTAAAGTGCTTGTGATGCTGCAGTGGTCTAGGAGAGTAGTGATTCGACTCATGAGAAGTGACAATAGGTTCCTCTCATTGTTAATATTGATGATGGAATAGAGACAGTCAGAATGAGAGAGAGAGAGAGAGAGAGAGAGAGAGAGAGAGAGAGAGAGAGAGAGAGAGAGAGAGAGAGAGAGAGAGAGAGAGAGAGAGAGAGAGAGAGAGAGAGAGAGAGAGAGAGAGAGAGAGAGAGAGAGAGTGGGATGGAGAAAGTTTTATACCATACACAGATATGTACAACTAAAAAGATTTTACTTACATGATGAAATGAAACAAGACTAATAGCAAAAAGCTGTGTAAAAAAAAAAATACAAAGGCAAAAAAACATAACATTTAACAATAGACCATCACCATATAAAACGAAAAAAAAATAAAAGTGAACGACAACCGAACAATTGAAACCAAAACACCAAATAATTAAAGAGAATGGAAAAAGAAAACAAAAATAACAACGTACATTTTTTCTATCTTTCTTTTCTATCATCATCCTTCACTTCGTTGCCTTTTTCCATTTCCTTATCACCCTTTCCTCTCCTCTTTTCTGCTCTCCTCTCCTCCCGCTCTCATTCGCGTCCTATCTTTTTAGCAGACCTTTCCTTCCATCTTGCCTCCCAATTTCCATCCCACTCCTGCACTCAACCAAATTATCTCCCTCTCTCCCCCTCTCCTTTACGTTGTTGCTCCCTTTCCCTCCCTCCTTCCTTCCCTCCTTCTCTCGGTCGTGGTAAGAGAAGACCGTCAAATAAAACACGACATACTAATCAGGTTCCTTCTTTACGTGTCTTTTGCCTTTTTCAACTAGACTCAGCCGCTCGTGAGCTGCAGGGCTTAACTGAACTGGACTGGTAGTGGTAGTGGTTTTGGTGTGAACCTAAGAGAATTCATTTGTTTTTCCAGCCTTTTCTCTCTTTTTTCTGCTTAAAATTTAGGAGTACATATGTTTTTTTTTCTTTTCAGTGGTTTTTTCATGTAGATAGAAATGTATATTTTGATACAATGAATGTGTGTGTGATGTGTGTGTGTGTGTGTGTGTGTGTGTGTGTGTGTGTGTGTGTGTGTTGTTATTATTGTTATAGTTAATTCATTGCCTTTCTTTTTCTTCTTCCTCCTACTACTTGTCCTCCTCCTCCTCCTTCTGGACTTCTTTAACATTCTCATTTATATTCTTCATTTCTTCTTCCACCTCCCGTGCTGGTTAATGTGCAAAAGAAAAAAAAAATGGTTGGCCTTGACAAGTAAGGTGATAAGTAAGGTACGTCCCTTATTCTGTGGACGACTTTTGAATATTATGGGTTCACAAAAAGAAGGAGAAAGTTGTTGCTAGGGGAAAATGCAGGAGAATGAGTACGGTATAAGGAGAGGAGAAAAAGAGTGAGGAACAGAAAATAAGAAAGTGAGGAAACATGGGGAAAAGGACAAAAAAAAAAAGAGAAACAGAAAGGAAGGAAACATGGGGAAGAACAGGAGGAAAAGAAACGAGGAAGAAATAAGGGAACTGACGAAACACGAGGAACAGGAGAAATAGAAAATCAGGAAAACAATAAGGGAAACGAGGAAACATGAGAAAGAGAAATGAAGAAGAGAATGGAGGGGTATGAGGAAACATGAGGAGGAGGAAAAAGAAATGAAGAAGAGGAAGAAATCAAACAGGAAAACATGAGTAGGAAGAGGAAAAAAAATGTAAAGAAGAAAAAGAAGAAAATGATGAAATATGAGAAGGAGCAGGAGAAAAGAGATGAGGAAGAGAGAGGAACTGAGAAAACATGGCATAGAAATGTTTACAACTAGCGCAACGATTAACAAAGGTGGAATGTTTTTGAAGAGCGAGAGCAAGCCTGTGGAATGAATGATACAATGCACTTTTTGTCATCTCATTAGGCATCATGATAATTTTATGGTTCCAAATGGCTACAAATTCAATCTCCTACAAGAATAATGAACAGAAACATAAGAGAACAAGAGAAACTGCAAGAAACCATAAGCCATACACGTGGCAGTTCCTGTATAAAGCATCTGTCATTCCCACTCATAAATTTGTCTAATCTTTAGTCTCATTTTAAAGCTTTCAACTGACTGCACGAACAATCTGATTACTAAGTTTACTTCATTGATTCTCCCACTCTGAGAACCGAGAATATTATACTCAAGTTTAATTTTGGTTTATAAAAATTAATCAAGTTAGCACTCAAGTCTTTTACTACTCATACGTACCAAGGATGCCACCTCGGACACTAACACTCGTGCCCAATGAAACAGTTCTTTACTAATCATGTATTCTACTATTATCACACGTGCTGCTCTATGGACAAAAATTCAAGCGTTATTCTGAGATTGTGGAAGGTACAAATACCGTGACTGTCTATCTTAGCACATTTATTTATTTATTTATTTATTTTTCTTTTTTATGCGTGAAGGATATCAGCAAAGAGCAAGAAATGAACATGACTTTCTATACCTTAACACAACATTTTTGTAAATACTATTATAAGAACATAAGAACATGAGAAATAAGGGAAGCTGCAAGAAGCCATCAGGCCTATACGTGGCAGTTCCTGTATGATATGCCTACCTCTTCCCACCTATCATCCCCATCCATAAATCTGTCTAATTTTCTCTTAAAGCTCCCTAATGACTTAACACTAACAACAATATAAAGCACAAAGCTCCGAAGACTGCTATTCCCTCTCACCAGCATAGCCCAAACACTCATCTTACTTTTCTTCTTATGTGTAGAGGCCAGAACAGGGACAAGAAAAGAAGAAAAAAAGCAATATTTTGTCGTTTCCGAAGAGACAACTAGAGAATTCGCCTATTTCATGAATGCGAGGTGAGTACGAGTATATTAAAAGATATGCACTCCGTATCTGTGTTTGCTTCATGTACGTCGCAAGAGCGAGTATTCCCCCGAGGCTGGTCACGTAGTATTGCGTCACCAGGACTTAACAAAGCCTCGTACTCTAAGGAATTAAAGGTGAGGGAGGTGGACTCGACAACTACAAGGCCATGGAAGGACATGACTTAAGTTCAGCGACCCGTCATGAAATGTGTTCCAGTTGTACGCGCGTCACCACGAAAAGCGGATAGAAATGTAAGTGGAAGCGCACGTTCCATCCTTTTCATAAGTGGAATTAAGTGGAAGAGCCGATCGGTCACGCAGATTTACTTTATATAAGGAAGTGACGAGAGGCGATGTTACATGCCAGTTTAAAAAGAATTATTAGAAGGGCAAAGTCAGTAGATTTGTTGTTCATTTTTCACAAAAAAGTGTCGCGTCATCACTTACTGGAATGAGAGGCTTCAGGGGAATGGAGTACACACAAATATGAAGATAATTCGTAAAATAAAAAAATAAAAAAAGCAGGGCACGCTACTCTATTACGTAGTACTTTAACTTATATTGCTATTACTACTAATTTTACAGCTACTACCACGACTGCTGCTGCTACCTACTACTACTAACACTACTACTAACAATTACGATTGCTATTACCACTTTTACTACTATTGGTACTACTACTCCTATTACCACTACTACTACCACTAGCTATTACTATTGCTATTACCACTTACTACTACTACTACTACTACTACTACTACTACTACTGCTACTGCTACTGCTACTGCTACTACTACTACTGCTACTACTACTACTACTACTACTGCTAATGCTACTGCTGCAAAAAGACACATCTGAAAGGAAAAGAAAGCTAGCACTAAATACAATTTACTGGTATGTGGACATCTGAAAAAAGGTGATAATAATAATCCTTTAACTGTACACGTAACTGGGGTATGCAGAGCAAGTCATAATGTTTTCTCTTCTTTACATTTCTTTCCTTCCACTATTTTTTATCTCTCTCATGCAAAAGAAAAATAAATTATAGATAGATAAATGAATAAAGAGATAAATAAATAAAAATCTTACAAATAACAAACACACATTATTCAACACGACTTGCCTAACATTAAACTTATCCAACATTACGAGACAAGATCCGCTAACAACAGCTGACTGAAACTTTGCAAGTGACCTTTACCGGAGCGCATAACACGATGCGGAGACATAATTGATACACGTAGGTCTTGGGGAAGCTTAATGAGTCTGACATTACTCATTACTCAAAATCTCAGAGGGTTTTGCAACTCACACACAAAGCAAATGTTTCGTCGTCTGTCTTTTACATAAGAAGCTAAGGATACAATGGAAGCTGCAAGGAGCCACCAAGCCTACACCTGACGGTCCCTATATGAGCCATAACTACCTATTCCCAAATATTATCCTCATCCATAAGTTTGTCCATGAAAGTTCTCTAACGACTCAGCACTAACAACCTGATTACTGAGAGTATTCCATCCATATGTACTTCTCAGCTTCTCTATATCCTTTGAAAATTATTGGAATAGTAAAGGAAGATGCAAGAATTTTCATAAGTGTTTTCATAATTCTAGTGACAGTTTAACAAGAATTTCACACCATCAATGGGAAATCACCTTTGAAGAGAAAAGTAATCATGTCTACGGCTCGTGAAAATAGTCCTGGTCAGAGAGAGAGAGAGAGAGAGAGAGAGAGAGAGAGAGAGAGAGGGGTTAAAGAAAACGAGACTACCAACGGTAACAGGCCACTATGTACCATTGACTGCTGTGTACCACTGGCTGCTATGTACCTGGCTGCTATGAACCATCAGTTATGTACCATTATTATCGTAAACAAAATACAGATAAATTAACAACTTATGGAAAAGGGGGAGAGAGAGAGAGAGAGAGAGAGAGAGAGAGAGAGAGAGAGAGAGAGAGAGAGAGAGAGAGAATCTATGATAGCCTACAAGAAATTAACTAAGCACCAAACAATGGACAACTTAGCAACTCCAATGGACCTACTCATTATTTGCTTTGAAACTAACTACAGTGGACTTTCTATTTTCTTTGAAACTCCATCGGACCTGCACCCTCAGTTTTCCTTCTGGTACTGCACACAAAGCACCCTAAATACAACAAAACTCACCCAAACCACACTCAAAACATCCCTAAATATAACAAAACTCATCCAATCACACCTAAGACATGCTTAACATCCAAACACACTCAAAATACCCCACAACACCCAAATGTACCCACAAAACTCACCCAGAAACACACAAAACACATATTATTCATCCAAAAACATGCTCAAAACACCCCACATCACCTCAAAATATCCATAAAACTCACTCAAACATACCTATATCATGCGGAAAACATCCAAGACACTCAAAACACCCTGATATACCCACAAAACTCATCCAACACACTCAAAAACACCCTGATATACCCACAAAACTCATCCAACACAACCGAAATACACTAAAAACATCCAAAACACACCCAAAACACCCCACAACACCCTAGAATACCAATAAAACTCAACCAAAACACACTCAAACATCCAAAATACACTCAAAACACCTCAAACTACCCACAAAACTCACCCAAACACTCAAAACAGCCAAAACACACCCATAACATCCCAAAATTCATTCGAACACACCAAAAACATCCCACAACAGGATACGCCCAAACCACACTAAGACGCACCCAGAACACCCCACACAGACTCAAATAAAAGACCCGACATACATCCAAACTCACCCGAAACACTTGAAACACCATAAATAAACTCAAAACAAACTCACAGCACCTCAATATGCCCCCAAACACACCCAAAACACTCCACAATATACTCAAAACAGTTTACAAGACTAAATACACGTAAAATACACCTAAAAACATCCTAAGCCACACTTTAAACACCCTAAATTCACAGAAAACACAGATATGATAGCAGATATACATTCTAAACTCACTTAAACATTCACAAAACACTCCACAACACTCCCAAATACATCCAAAACACACTTAAAACACCCAAAACACATGAAATATTACAGAGAAAGAACAGGGCAGGAAGGAAAACTAAGCTAAACATGGTCTTCTTGGTATTTACCTGTTATGCCCCCTCCTCCTTCTCCTCCATTTCTCCTTACTACTTCCTCCTCCTCCTCCTCCTCCATTTATCTATTTTTCTCCTTCTACTACTACTACCGCACCCAGAACACCCCACACAAACTCAAATAAAAGACCCGACACACATCCAAACTCACCCGAAACACTTGAAACACCCTAAATAAACTCAAAACAAACTCACAACACCTCAATATGCCCCCAAACACAACCCAAAAACACTCCACAATATACTCAAAACTGTTTACAACACTAAATACTCGTACACATAAAATACACCTGAAAACATCCTAAGCCACACTTTAAACACCCTAAATTCACAGAAAACACAGATATGATAGCAAATATACATCCTAAACACACTTAAACATTCACAAAACACTCCTAAATACATCCAAAACACACTTAAAACACCCAAAACACATGAAATATTGCAGAGAAAAAGCAGGGCAGGAAGGAAAACTAAGCTAAACATGGTCTTCTTGGTATTTACCTGTTATGCCCCCCCCTCTCCTTCTCCTCCATTTCTCCTTACTACTTCCTCCTCCTCCTCCTCCTCCATTTATCTATTTTTCTCCTTCTACTACTACTACCGCACCCAGAACACCCCACACAAACTCAAATAAAAGACCCGACACACATCCAAACTCACCCGAAACACTTGAAACACCCTAAATAAACTCAAAACAAACTCGCAACACCTCAATATGCCCCCAAACATACCCAAAAACACTCCACAATATACTCAAAACACTTTACAAGACTAAATACACATAAAATACACCTAAAAACATCCTAAGCCACACTTTAAACACCCTAAATTCACAGAAAACAGATATAATAGCAAATATACATCTTAAACACACTTAAACATTCACAAAACACTCCACAACACTCCTAAATACATCCAAAACACATTTAAAACACCCAAAACACATGAAATATTACAGAGAAATAGCAGGGCAGGAAGAAAAACTAAGCTAAACATGGCCTTCTTGGTATTTACCTGCTATGGGGGCCCCCTCCTCCTTCTCTTCCATTTCTCCTTACTACTTCCTCCTCCTCCTCCATTTATCTATTTTTCTCCTCCTACTACTACTACCGCACCCAGAACACCCCACACAAACTCAAATAAAAGACCCGACACACATCCAAACTCACCCGAAACACTTGAAACACCCTAAATAAACTCAAAACAAACTCGCAACACCTCAATATGCCCCCAAACATACCCAAAACACTCCACAATATACTCAAAACACTTTACAAGACTAAATACACATAAAATACACCTAAAAACATCCTAAGCCACACTTTAAACACCCTAAATTCACAGAAAACAGATATAATAGCAAATATACATCTTAAACACACTTAAACATTCACAAAACACTCCATAACACTCCTAAATACATCCAAAACACATTTTAAAACACCCAAAACACATGAAGTATTACAGAGAAATAGCAGGGCAGGAAGAAAAACTAAGCTAAACATGGCCTTCTTGGTATTTACCTTCTATGCCCCCTCCTCCTTCTCCTCCATTTCTCCTTACTACTTCCTCCTCCTCCTCTATTTATCTATTTTTCTCCTACTACTACTACCTACATACCTGAGCTTGGAAACACCTGGAAAAACACTGGAAATTACGGTAAATACTGACGAGGAGACACTGTATCCGAGCGAGTCCCAGGACCATTGATGACGTCACAGGCGAGGGCTGCCGGCACCCCGCTGGCTGACGTACGTAACGTATTTTATTTCAAAAATGACCCCTAGAAAAAACGAAGCCAGGCTCAAATGCCTTATATATTCTGACTTGACAATTACTTTAACTAATATTCACAATACCAAAACATCACCAGCCTGAGTAGTTGTAAAGAAATATTAATATGAAATATGTAAAAAGTGTTGAATCTTTGACACCATTAAAATCATTGAAAAGTCCACCCATTTAATTTTACACCAATGAAAAATCACTTTAAAAAATCTGAACTGTTTTTCTAAACAATGCAAAGTTAGTTACAAGCTAAGATATTCAAATAAAAAATCCAAAAAAATGACAAAATCACCACTTTTAACGGCATCAAAAGCTATTTTAGATTCCACACACTTAGCTCATCAGAAACGCAAAACACTTTAAATATCATAAACGATTTTTAGAAGCAATAAAACCTTCATTACAGCCTCAAATAAAAGAGCCGAAAACCGGGTTGGGTAAATTTCACCGTAAAAACAGTCCTATATTTATGCAAAAAACAGCAGCAAATTCACCACATTTACTTAACTGAGGCAAGAAACGCACTTCAAAAGCAACGAAATATTTTTATAAATCATAAAAACTTACTATAGAAGCCAAATAAAGTCATTCAGAAAAATTCAAAAAAATATTGGAACCCAACAAGTTGGCTCAGGCAGCAGTCCATCATGGCGGCCCTCGGCGGAGACCTTAGTGGGGTAGCCAGCGGCCATGTTGCCTTAATTATTCGTTCATGAGACCAAAAGTAAGCAATGGTGGATTTATCTGACCAGCGAATATGAAGGCCAGACATGTGGTTCCATTTTATGACATGTTTGGCTTACAGTAAATGAGAGACGAAGCAAATAATGGCTGAAAACACTGACTCCTGCCTCTACCTCAGCAGACAGCTTGTTTACAAATTAACGAATCTTTCATTATTTGCCTAAATCTCCAAGTTTCCAGACTCAGATGTGAACAAACTATAAAAATAAGTCAACAACCTTAAAGCAGGCCTAAGAAAGACGAATAATAAAACCTAAATAAACGAGACACTACAGTGGGAGGAGGAGGATGTAGTGAAGGCAGGAAGGCTGACTGAGGTGAGACTGGCACCGCTGGACTCACCTTACGTATTCGTGCCTCTCTGGTGCTGCTTGGCGGTGCTCGGTACAGGGAAAAGCTGCCGGGAATACGGAAACACTGGTTAAAAGAGCGTGTGGGGCAAGACTGACCAGTGTTGACCAAAACAATGTAGCCAGCCAGCCAGCCACCCGCTCTCCCTCCCCAGCGCCACGTATCACTGCTCCAACCACACTCACTATTACACACACTAACACTCACATGTTATCAAATAATATGTCATATAATATCCTCACTTCCTCACTTCCCTTTCCCCACTCCACACCCACTACGACTACGTGATTATGAAGTAAAATTTCATTCACTGCTGCACCGTGTCACCGCAGCAAACACGAACGAGCGCAGGATAGGCTCAACTAAAATGCTTCTCTCTCTCTCTCTCCCTCCTCACGACTGTTTCTCAAAGCCAAAATGATAATTACCAGGGTTTTCAAGAGTGTTTCTCCTGTTAATAATATAGAAATGTTGTAGATCTGTCACTAGAACTGTAAAAACATCCTTAAAAAACAGTATTACTTCAATGACAGCCTTCTAAAAGCAAGTTTCTCCTGTTAGTAATGTAGAAACAATGTTAATCTGTCACTAGAACCGTAAAAACATCCTTGAAAACCCGTATAACTATTGAGAGAGAGAGAGAGAGAGAGAGAGAGAGAGAGAGAGAGAGAGAGAGAGAGAGAGAGAGAGAGAGAGAGAGAGAGAGAGAGAGAGAGAGAGAGAGAGGAAAACCGATGCATTTTTTAACTTGTGTGCTGAACTCATTGATCATGCTGAGGACTAAGCCTGTATTAAATCAGTGTATGCTGAATTCTATTGATTGTATTAGTTGACAATACAGTTTTATTTATTTTATTTTTTTTCATTTTTTTCGTGTTTTATATTTTAATGTAGTTTTATTACTTTTTTCTTACAATATTAGTTTTTATCTTCCTACTTGGTAGCTGGTATGTAGCAGCCTTGTTTGGTACATATAAGCCAAAGCAGTGGTTCATAGGAGCCGGTACATAATAGCCGACGGTACATAGCATCTAGCATTCCTACCAGCCATTCCCAAAAACCTCCATTCTTCAAAAGAGAAACAAGTCTTTTTCCACAAATTGTATCGTCGCTCAAAGGAAAAAGGAAGATTGTTAAAGTATATAGAAAAACCAGACAGCAGGGACGCTAATGCATCTACACCATCAGCTTGATTGTTTCCGCCCCTACTGTGTATTCGTGCCGCGAGGTCTGCCGCTGGCTTTTACAAATCTTTTCCTTTTGCGTCATCACCATACCCACGGGGAAACATGGTATTTGCCAAGCGCGTCTCTCTCTCTCTCTCTCTCTCTCTCTCTCTCTCTCTCTCTCTCTCTGTCTCGTAGGACAATGCATATTTGAATTATCTATCTTTTATTATTATTATTATTATTATTATTATTATTATTATTATTATTATTATTATTATTATTATTACTATTATTATTATATATTTAAATGAAGTGCATCCATTACTCCTAGAAATGGTAAAGGAAGACTCTGAAAGGTGTAAATGTTTTGTTTCTCATCCGGGCAGCATTATATTTACAGGTTTTTCCTTCTATTATCTCATTCCTTTCTTGTCTTATCATGCCATGTATTCTATCTGGAGAGGTTTTACCCTTACAGTAGTACCAATACAACCCCGTGAAGGAGCTGCCCAAATTTCGGAGAGCAACAAAACAGGGAGACTTTTTTCCTCCTTACTTTTTATCTTTATTCAGACTCCTTAACACTTGAAAACTACATAAGTATAAAAAATGTCTCTCTCTCTCTCTCTCTCTCTCTCTCTCTCTCTCTCTCTCTCTCTCTCTCTCTCTCTCTCTCTCTCTCTCTCTCTCTGACACCTGAGAATAGCGCACTCATTTAACTTCACTTGTTTATTTTACCACTTGTTATTTTTATTTTCATTTTTCTAATTGATTCGTGTAAAAGTAATGCCGTCACCTGTTCTATATATATATGTGTGTTTCCGGGATGTTCTACTGCCTGCCGCATGATCAAACTATTGTTGCATGCTAAAAAGTATCTCATTCGTTCATAAAAAAAAAAAAAAGTTTCCTGTTCCCTGTAATCATTTGAAGCTCCTGCGTTTCTTATTTCCCTCTTTTCTCACTTTTTCGTTCACGTTGTCCCGTTTCATTTTTTTTTTACCTGTTCTTATTTGTTTTCGTTCGTCTCTCTCTCTCTCTCTCTCTCTCTCTCTCTCTCTCTCTCTCTCTCTCTCTCTCTCTCTCTCTCTCTCTCTCTCTCTCTCTCTCTCTCTCTCTCTCTCTCTCTCTCTCTCTCTCTCTCTCTCTCTCTCTCTCTCTCTCTCTCTCTCTCTCTCTCTCTCTCTCTCTCTCTCTCTCTCTCTCTCTCTCTCTCTCTCTCCTAATATAACCGTTAATTACCTCTCTTTGCATTTTGTTCCCTCTTCATCATGCCAGATTCAGGGACACTGCGTAATAGACACACACACACACACACACACACACACACACACACACACACACACACACACACACACACACACACACACACAAACTGGTTAAACCGCCAGCCAAATACTCGTACCTCAAGGACTATCACTCTCGCTCTCTTTCCACAGGTATCCCCGGTTCATTATGTAAACACCCACGTGACGCCAGGACACACCCATCCACAAGTACCACCACCACCACCACCACAATCACCACCATGTCCTTAGCACCTTCACTGCACCCACGATACGCCCTCCATCACGTCCCTGCCACTACCACCACCACCAACAACAACAACAACATGTCCATAGCACCCTTAAGATACGCCCCCATCACGTCCCTGTCCCGTCCACGACCACCAACGCTAGGACCTTTACAAGTCGCCAGCGTCCCGTTCACTGCTGCAACACGCCCTGCAGCATGGAGGGAAAAAGTAGAGTACAAATTTACGTAACACCTGAAGACGCACAAACACACGTACGTAAATATCTCTACTGCATGCACACAAATATGTACGAAGAGTTGTGCTTTTTTTTTTTATCCTTATCATGATAAGACGTATATTTCTGGGTACTTGTGTAGAACATACGTTAAGTAAAGTATAGTTAAGTTAATGTTACTTTACCACTCTGTCATTCACACACACACACACACACACACACACACACACACACACACACACACACACGAGGTTGTTTATAAAAGAATATAGTGAATTTAATTAACTCACGCGTGGCAGATGCAAAATGTTGTCAGTTGAGAGAGAGAGAGAGAGAGAGAGAGAGAGAGAGAGAGAGAGAGAGAGAGAGAGAGAGAGAGAGAGAGAGAGAGAGAGAGAGAGAGAGAGAGAGAGAGAGAGAGAGAGAGAGAGAGAGAGAGAGAGAGAGAGAGAGAGAGAGAGAGAGAGAGAAAAGGAAAAAGAATTAAGCAAGATGAAAAAATAAAAGTTTAAATTCAAGAGAGAGGAAAAGAACGGCAAAGTTGGAACAAAGGAAAAAAGGAAAGATGATATAAAGGAGGGGAAGGAAGGAAGGAAGGATGACAGGAAAGAAGGAAAAGGAAAGGAGAAAAGTATGGGTGAAAGGGAGGAAAAAGAAGAAAGGAGGAGAAAGTTGATAATGAAGAGGGAAACGAGAGAGAGAAGGAAGGTAACGATGAAGGGAGGTGTATGTGAAAAAGAGGAAGGGAAAGGGGAGAAGAAAAGAGGAAACGGTGATAATTTGATAAACAAGTGGAGGGAAGGTAGATAGGCAGGTAGGGAGGGAGGGAGGGAAAGAGAAGAGGAAGATAGGGGTAATATAAGTGAAAGGGGAAAAAGGTGAAAAAAAAAATTGAGATACGGACAATAAAAAGTGAAACGAAAGAAGAGAGATAGAAAGAGAGAGAGAGAGAAAGGGAAGGAGAGAAGAAGAGAGAGAAGGAGAGGGGAGAGGGAGAAAGATGTGATATCGAAAAGTGGGAAAGGAGAAAAGAAAGAAAAAGAGGGAGGGAGGTACGATATGATAAAAATAAGTATAAGGAAGCAAAGAGAGAGAGAGAGAGAGAGAGAGAGAGAGAGAGAGAGAGAGAGAGAGAGAGAGAGAGAGAGAGAGAGAGAGAGAGAGAGAGAGAGAGAGAGAGAGAGAGAGAGAGAGAGAGGTAAGGAGGAAAGGAGGGGAGAGAATGGTGTAAGTATCAAGATGGTATTAAGTTCTGGGCCGTCCACTTTTTCAGCGCCCCAACGAACACAGGTATTACGAGGCGGTGTGTCCGGAGCGGCCCGCAGGCTTCACTTGGCAGGGGAAAGGTGTCCGCCACTTCACCACCAGTCATTCCCTTATGTCTCAAGGTCAACCCGTCTCCCTCTCCCTCTCTCTCTCTCTCTCTCTGCTATGGCCATACGGGAGGCATAGCAACCCTGACCCATGTAACTGATATAATCATGTAATTGCGACCTTGATCCAACCAGGAGGAGGAGGAGGAGGAGGAGGAGGAGGAGGAGGATAAAAAAAGACATGTTGGGGTGTGAAGAGGAGGGGTAAAAGAGGACAGGACGCTGACGAGGACAACGAAGGAAGAAAAAACAGTATGAAATAGAGGAGGAGGAGGAGGAGGAGGAGGAGGAGGAGGAGGAGGAGGAGAAGGAGGAGGAGAAAATAAAGATAAAAGCTGGGATGGAGAGGAAAGGATGATGACAGCGTGATGACGAGAAGGGCGAGGGAGAAAAAGAGAGATGAGAGAGGGATGGGAAAGGATGAGGAGGAGGAGGAGGAGGAGGAGGAGGAGGAGGAGGAGGGAGAGGGAACGGCTGAACCTGTGTCCTGTCTGTGATCAAAGCAGACATAATGAGTGGCCCAGATTAATCTAAGTGATCAGCGCGCGCCACACCTTAGACAAGACCTGTGTTGGGTGACTTTTTTGGGGTCAAGTGTGCTTTGTCAGACTCTGAAGGCGACCATTTACGAAACAATAAAGTATGAGTGTATCAAGGTTACAAAAGTTATTAAGACGTAAAAAAAGATAACAAAAAACGTTAAAATGAAATCAAAACAGGTATAATATTGGACTTTCTAGGAAGTCGATGCAGTGTTGCATAGACGGACGAACTGACGAACAGACACAGACAGACAGACACAGACAGACAGACACAGACAGACAGACAGACAGACAGATACACAGATGGGATGGATGAATAGATAGATAGATAGATAGATTGATAGATAGATAAAAAGAGAGATAGATATAAAAAGAGATAGACAAATAGATTGAAAGGGACAAGTAGCAGATATGGGACGGACAGACAGAGACAAAT